>NW_027520855.1:10000-15000 GCF_051991255.1 Vanacampus margaritifer
TCTTTTTTCGAATTATTTTCAGAGTGCCACTTCCAGGGGGGTGCTCTGGCGCGCCCAGGCCGAAATAGGAGCACTATGGGCGGCCTGCCTCAGCACATTTGCCCCCCCCAAATCCTGGTTCTCAAAAATTTTCAAAGTCATTTTTTTTTAATTATTTTCAGAGTGCCACTTCCAGGGGGGTGCTCTGGCGCGCCCAGGCCGAAATAGGAGCACTATGGGCGGCCTGCCTCAGCACATTTGCCCCCCCCAAATCCTGGTTCTCAAAAATTTTCAAAGTCATTTTTTTTTAATTATTTTCAGAGTGCCACTTCCAGGGGGGTGCTCTGGCGCGCCCAGGCCGAAATAGGAGCACTATGGGCGGCCTGCCTCAGCACATTTGCCCCCCCCAAATCCTGGTTCTCCAAAAATTTCAAAGTCAACTTTTTTTGAAATATTTTCAGAGTGCCACCTCTGGAGCCTCTGCAGCGGGGGCTCTCGCCTGCCTGGTCACCCGTCATTCATTTCAATGGGGGGGGGATATGGACGCCTGGTCACCCGGCATTCATTTCAATGGGGAGATTGGAGCCCTGGGCATCCGGCCTTCATTTCAATGGGGGATTTGGACGTCTGGTCACCCGCCATTCATTTCAATGGGGAGATTGGAGCCCTGGGCACCCGGCCTTCATTTCAATGGGGGATTTGGACGCCTGGTCACCCGCCATTCATTTCAATGGGGGGATTTGGACGCCTGGTCACCCGGCATTCATTTCAATGGGGAGATTGGAGCCCTGGGCATCCGGCCTTCATTTCAATGGGGGATTTGGACGTCTGGTCACCCGCCATTCATTTCAATGGGGAGATTGGAGCCCTGGGCACCCGGCCTTCATTTCAATGGGGGATTTGGACGCCTGGTCACCCGGCCTTCATTTCAATGGGGGATTTGGACGCCTGGTCACCCGCCATTCATTTCAATGGGGAGATTGGAGCCCTGGGCACCCGGCCTTCATTTCAATGGGGGATTTGGACGCCTGGTCACCCGCCATTCATTTCAATGGGGAGATTGGAGCCCTGGGCACCCGGCCTTCATTTCAATGGGGGATTTGGACGCCTGGTCACCCGCCATTCATTTCACTGGGGAGATTGGAGCCCTGGGCACCCGGCCTTCATTTCAATGGGGGATTTGGACGCCTGGTCACCCGCCATTCATTTCACTGGGGAGATTGGAGCCCTGGGCACCCGGCCTTCATTTCAATGGGGGATTTGGACGCCTGGTCACCCGCCATTCATTTCAATGGGGAGATTGGAGCCCTGGGCACCCGGCCTTCATTTCAATGGGGGATTTGGACGCCTGGTCACCCGCCATTCATTTCACTGGGGAGATTGGAGCCCTGGGCACCCGGCCTTCATTTCAATGGGGGATTTGGACGCCCGGTCACCCGCCATTCATTTCAATGGGGAGATTGGAGCCCTGGGCACCCGGCCTTCATTTCAATGGGGGATTTGGACGCCCGGTCACCCGGCATTCATTTCAATGGGGAGATTGGAGCCCTTGGCACCCGGCCTTCATTTCAATGGGGGATTTGGACGCCCGGTCACCCGCCATTCATTTCAATGGGGAGATTGGAGCCCTGGGCACCCGGCCTTCATTTCAATGGGGGATTTGGACGCCCGGTCACCCGCCATTCATTTCAATGGGGAGATTGGAGCCCTGGGCATCCGGCCTTCATTTCAATGGGGGATTTGGACGCCTGGTCACCCGCCATTCATTTCAATGGGAAGATTGGAGCCCTGGTCAATCCCTGAAGAGAGACGCTCTCCCCCTGGTCCATGGCGCTCTCCCCCTGGTCCATGGAGTCCCGCAAACGGCCAGCATCAAGCCCCGAAGACAGGCGCTCTCCCACTGGTCCGTGGAGCCCCGAAGACACGCGCCAACAGCCAGCATCAAGCCCCCAAAGAGAGGCGCTCTCCCCCTGGTCCTTGGAGCCCCGCCGACGGCCAGCGACAAGCCCCGAAGTGAGGCGCTCTCCTCCTTGTTCGGCACATGCACGCACACACACCCCTCCGCACGAGCCCCTGTGCGCCCGGCGCGCCCGCAGTTGGAAGAAGGGAAAGAGGGGGAAGAGCTGGAAGTGCTGGAAGTGCTGGAAGTGCTGGAAGTGCTGAAAGTGCTGAAAGTGCTGAAAGTGCTGAAAGTAAAGGGGAAAGCGGACAGCGGCCAGCGGACAGCGGCCAGCGGACAGCGGCCAGCGGACAGCGGCGACAGGCCAAATGTGCTGAGGGCGGCCGCCTATAGTGCTCCTATTTCGGCTATGGCAGGCGCTCTCCCCCTGGTCCATGGCGCTTTCCCCCTGGTCCATGGAGCCCCGCCAACAGCCAGCAACAAGCCCCAAAGAGAGGCGCTCTCTCCCTGGTCCATGGAGCCCCGCCAACAGGCATCAAGCCCCGAAGAGAGGCACTCTCCCCCTGGTCCATGGCGCTCTCCCCCTGGTACATGGAGCCCCGCCAACAGCCAGCAACAAGCCCCGAAGAGAGGCGCTCTCCCCCTTGTCCATGGCGCTCCAGGATGGGGGGGCCAAATGTGCTGAGGGCGGCCGCCTATAGTGCTCTTATTTCGGCTATGGCAGGTGCTCTCCCCCTGGTCCATGGCGCTCTCCCCCTGGTCCATGGAGCCACGCCAACAGCCAGCAACAAGCCCCAAAGAGAGGCGCTCTCCCCCTGGTCCATGGAGCCCCGCCAACAGGCATCAAGCCCCGAAGAGAGGCGCTCTCCCCCTTGTCCATGGCGCTCCAGGATGGGGGGGCCAAATGTGCTGAGGGCGGCCGCCTATAGTGCTCTTATTTCGGCTATGGCAGGTGCTCTCCCCCTGGTCCATGGCGCTCTCCCCCTGGTCCATGGAGCCACGCCAACAGCCAGCAACAAGCCCCAAAGAGAGGCGCTCTCCCCCTGGTCCATGGAGCCCCGCCAACAGGCATCAAGCCCCGAAGAGAGGCGCTCTCCCCTTGGTCCATGGCGCTCCAGGATGGGGGGGCCAAATGTGCTGAGGGCGGCCGCCTATAGTGCTCTTATTTCGGCTATGGCAGGTGCTCTCCCCCTGGTCCATGGCGCTCTCCCCCTGGTCCATGGAGCCACGCCAACAGCCAGCAACAAGCCCCAAAGAGAGGCGCTCTCCCCCTGGTCCATGGAGCCCCGCCAACAGGCATCAAGCCCCGAAGAGAGGCGCTCTCCCCCTGGTCCATGGCGCTCCAGGATGGGGGGGCCAAATGTGCTGAGGGCGGCCGCCTATAGTGCTCTTATTTCGGCTATGGCAGGTGCTCTCCCCCTGGTCCATGGCGCTCTCCCCCTGGTCCATGGAGCCACGCCAACAGCCAGCAACAAGCCCCAAAGAGAGGCGCTCTCCCCCTGGTCCATGGAGCCCCGCCAACAGGCATCAAGCCCCGAAGAGAGGCGCTCTCCCCTTGGTCCATGGCGCTCCAGGATGGGGGGGCCAAATGTGCTGAGGGCGGCCGCCTATAGTGCTCTTATTTCGGCTATGGCAGGTGCTCTCCCCCTGGTCCATGGCGCTCTCCCCCTGGTCCATGGAGCCACGCCAACAGCCAGCAACAAGCCCCAAAGAGAGGCGCTCTCCCCCTGGTCCATGGAGCCCCGCCAACAGGCATCAAGCCCCGAAGAGAGGCGCTCTCCTCCTGGTCCATGGCGCTCCAGGATGGGGGGGCCAAATGTGCTGAGGGCGGCCGCCTAAAGTGCTCTTATTTCGGCTATGGCAGGTGCTCTCCCCCTGGTCCATGGCGCTCTCCCCCTGGTCCATGGAGCCACGCCAACAGCCAGCAACAAGCCCCAAAGAGAGGCGCTCTCCCCCTGGTCCATGGAGCCCCGCCAACAGGCATCAAGCCCCGAAGAGAGGCGCTCTCCTCCTGGTCCATGGCGCTCCAGGATGGGGGGGCCAAATGTGCTGAGGGCGGCCGCCCATAGTGCTCTTATTTCGGCTATGGCAGGCGAGAGCCCCCGCTGGAGGTGGCACTCTGAAAATATTTCGAAAAAAGTTGACTTTGAAAAAATTTGAGAACCAGGATTGGGGGGCCAAATGTGCTGAGGGCGGCCGCCTATAGTGCTCTTATTTCGGCTATGGCAGGTGCTCTCCCCCTGGTCCATGGCGCTCTCCCCCTGGTCCATGGAGCCCCGCCAACAGCCAGCAACAAGCCCCAAAGAGAGGCGCTCTCCCCCTGGTCCATGGAGCCCCGCCAATAGCCAGCAACAAGCCCCAAAGAGAGGCGCTCTCCCCCTGGTCCATGGAGCCCCGCCAACAGGCATCAAGCCCCGAAGAGAGGCGCTCTCCCCCTGGTCCATGGCGCTCTCCCCCTGGTCCATGGAGCCCCGCCAACAGCCAGCAACAAGCCCCAAAGAGAGGCGCTCTCCCCCTGGTCCATGGCGCTCCAGGATGGGGGGGCCAAATGTGCTCACTGAGGCCGCCCATGGCGCTCCTATTTCGGCTATGGCAGGCGAGAATCCCCCTGGGAAGTGGCACTCTGAAAATATTTTGAAAAAAGTTGACTTTGAAAATTTTTGAGAACCAGGATTTGGGGGGCCAAATGTGCTGAGGGCGGCCGCCTATAGTGCTCTTATTTCGGCTATGGCAGGTGCTCTCCCCCTGGTCCATGGCGCTCTCCCCCTGGTCCATGGAGCCCCGCCAACAGCCAGCAACAAGCCCCAAAGAGAGGCGCTCTCCCCCTGGTCCATGGAGCCCCGCCAATAGCCAGCAACAAGCCCCACAGAGAGGCGCTCTCCCCCTGGTCCATGGAGCCCCGCCAACAGGCATCAAGCCCCGAAGAGAGGCGCTCTCCCCCTGGTCCATGGCGCTCTCCCCCTGGTCCATGGAGCCCCGCCAACAGCCAGCAACAAGCCCCAAAGAGAGGCGCTCTCCCCCTGGTCCATGGCGCTCCAGGATGGGGGGGCCAAATGTGCTCACTGAGGCCGCCCATGGCGCTCCTATTTTGGCTATGGCAGGCGAGAATCCCCCTGGGAAG
>NW_027520855.1:27500-33223 GCF_051991255.1 Vanacampus margaritifer
TATGGACGCCTGGTCACCCGGCATTCATTTCAATGGGGAGATTGGAGCCCTGGGCATCCGGCCTTCATTTCAATGGGGGATTTGGACGTCTGGTCACCCGCCATTCATTTCAATGGGGAGATTGGAGCCCTGGGCACCCGGCCTTCATTTCAATGGGGGATTTGGACGCCTGGTCACCCGCCATTCATTTCAATGGGGGGATTTGGACGCCTGGTCACCCGGCATTCATTTCAATGGGGAGATTGGAGCCCTGGGCATCCGGCCTTCATTTCAATGGGGGATTTGGACGTCTGGTCACCCGCCATTCATTTCAATGGGGAGATTGGAGCCCTGGGCACCCGGCCTTCATTTCAATGGGGGATTTGGACGCCTGGTCACCCGGCCTTCATTTCAATGGGGGATTTGGACGCCTGGTCACCCGCCATTCATTTCAATGGGGAGATTGGAGCCCTGGGCACCCGGCCTTCATTTCAATGGGGGATTTGGACGCCTGGTCACCCGCCATTCATTTCAATGGGGAGATTGGAGCCCTGGGCACCCGGCCTTCATTTCAATGGGGGATTTGGACGCCTGGTCACCCGCCATTCATTTCACTGGGGAGATTGGAGCCCTGGGCACCCGGCCTTCATTTCAATGGGGGATTTGGACGCCTGGTCACCCGCCATTCATTTCACTGGGGAGATTGGAGCCCTGGGCACCCGGCCTTCATTTCAATGGGGGATTTGGACGCCTGGTCACCCGCCATTCATTTCAATGGGGAGATTGGAGCCCTGGGCACCCGGCCTTCATTTCAATGGGGGATTTGGACGCCTGGTCACCCGCCATTCATTTCACTGGGGAGATTGGAGCCCTGGGCACCCGGCCTTCATTTCAATGGGGGATTTGGACGCCCGGTCACCCGCCATTCATTTCAATGGGGAGATTGGAGCCCTGGGCACCCGGCCTTCATTTCAATGGGGGATTTGGACGCCCGGTCACCCGGCATTCATTTCAATGGGGAGATTGGAGCCCTTGGCACCCGGCCTTCATTTCAATGGGGGATTTGGACGCCCGGTCACCCGCCATTCATTTCAATGGGGAGATTGGAGCCCTGGGCACCCGGCCTTCATTTCAATGGGGGATTTGGACGCCCGGTCACCCGCCATTCATTTCAATGGGGAGATTGGAGCCCTGGGCATCCGGCCTTCATTTCAATGGGGGATTTGGACGCCTGGTCACCCGCCATTCATTTCAATGGGAAGATTGGAGCCCTGGTCAATCCCTGAAGAGAGACGCTCTCCCCCTGGTCCATGGCGCTCTCCCCCTGGTCCATGGAGTCCCGCAAACGGCCAGCATCAAGCCCCGAAGACAGGCGCTCTCCCACTGGTCCGTGGAGCCCCGAAGACACGCGCCAACAGCCAGCATCAAGCCCCCAAAGAGAGGCGCTCTCCCCCTGGTCCTTGGAGCCCCGCCGACGGCCAGCGACAAGCCCCGAAGTGAGGCGCTCTCCTCCTTGTTCGGCACATGCACGCACACACACCCCTCCGCACGAGCCCCTGTGCGCCCGGCGCGCCCGCAGTTGGAAGAAGGGAAAGAGGGGGAAGAGCTGGAAGTGCTGGAAGTGCTGGAAGTGCTGGAAGTGCTGAAAGTGCTGAAAGTGCTGAAAGTGCTGAAAGTAAAGGGGAAAGCGGACAGCGGCCAGCGGACAGCGGCCAGCGGACAGCGGCCAGCGGACAGCGGCGACAGGCCAAATGTGCTGAGGGCGGCCGCCTATAGTGCTCCTATTTCGGCTATGGCAGGCGCTCTCCCCCTGGTCCATGGCGCTTTCCCCCTGGTCCATGGAGCCCCGCCAACAGCCAGCAACAAGCCCCAAAGAGAGGCGCTCTCTCCCTGGTCCATGGAGCCCCGCCAACAGGCATCAAGCCCCGAAGAGAGGCACTCTCCCCCTGGTCCATGGCGCTCTCCCCCTGGTACATGGAGCCCCGCCAACAGCCAGCAACAAGCCCCGAAGAGAGGCGCTCTCCCCCTTGTCCATGGCGCTCCAGGATGGGGGGGCCAAATGTGCTGAGGGCGGCCGCCTATAGTGCTCTTATTTCGGCTATGGCAGGTGCTCTCCCCCTGGTCCATGGCGCTCTCCCCCTGGTCCATGGAGCCACGCCAACAGCCAGCAACAAGCCCCAAAGAGAGGCGCTCTCCCCCTGGTCCATGGAGCCCCGCCAACAGGCATCAAGCCCCGAAGAGAGGCGCTCTCCCCCTTGTCCATGGCGCTCCAGGATGGGGGGGCCAAATGTGCTGAGGGCGGCCGCCTATAGTGCTCTTATTTCGGCTATGGCAGGTGCTCTCCCCCTGGTCCATGGCGCTCTCCCCCTGGTCCATGGAGCCACGCCAACAGCCAGCAACAAGCCCCAAAGAGAGGCGCTCTCCCCCTGGTCCATGGAGCCCCGCCAACAGGCATCAAGCCCCGAAGAGAGGCGCTCTCCCCTTGGTCCATGGCGCTCCAGGATGGGGGGGCCAAATGTGCTGAGGGCGGCCGCCTATAGTGCTCTTATTTCGGCTATGGCAGGTGCTCTCCCCCTGGTCCATGGCGCTCTCCCCCTGGTCCATGGAGCCACGCCAACAGCCAGCAACAAGCCCCAAAGAGAGGCGCTCTCCCCCTGGTCCATGGAGCCCCGCCAACAGGCATCAAGCCCCGAAGAGAGGCGCTCTCCCCCTGGTCCATGGCGCTCCAGGATGGGGGGGCCAAATGTGCTGAGGGCGGCCGCCTATAGTGCTCTTATTTCGGCTATGGCAGGTGCTCTCCCCCTGGTCCATGGCGCTCTCCCCCTGGTCCATGGAGCCACGCCAACAGCCAGCAACAAGCCCCAAAGAGAGGCGCTCTCCCCCTGGTCCATGGAGCCCCGCCAACAGGCATCAAGCCCCGAAGAGAGGCGCTCTCCCCTTGGTCCATGGCGCTCCAGGATGGGGGGGCCAAATGTGCTGAGGGCGGCCGCCTATAGTGCTCTTATTTCGGCTATGGCAGGTGCTCTCCCCCTGGTCCATGGCGCTCTCCCCCTGGTCCATGGAGCCACGCCAACAGCCAGCAACAAGCCCCAAAGAGAGGCGCTCTCCCCCTGGTCCATGGAGCCCCGCCAACAGGCATCAAGCCCCGAAGAGAGGCGCTCTCCTCCTGGTCCATGGCGCTCCAGGATGGGGGGGGCCAAATGTGCTGAGGGCGGCCGCCTAAAGTGCTCTTATTTCGGCTATGGCAGGTGCTCTCCCCCTGGTCCATGGCGCTCTCCCCCTGGTCCATGGAGCCACGCCAACAGCCAGCAACAAGCCCCAAAGAGAGGCGCTCTCCCCCTGGTCCATGGAGCCCCGCCAACAGGCATCAAGCCCCGAAGAGAGGCGCTCTCCTCCTGGTCCATGGCGCTCCAGGATGGGGGGGCCAAATGTGCTGAGGGCGGCCGCCCATAGTGCTCTTATTTCGGCTATGGCAGGCGAGAGCCCCCGCTGGAGGTGGCACTCTGAAAATATTTCGAAAAAAGTTGACTTTGAAAAAATTTGAGAACCAGGATTGGGGGGCCAAATGTGCTGAGGGCGGCCGCCTATAGTGCTCTTATTTCGGCTATGGCAGGTGCTCTCCCCCTGGTCCATGGCGCTCTCCCCCTGGTCCATGGAGCCCCGCCAACAGCCAGCAACAAGCCCCAAAGAGAGGCGCTCTCCCCCTGGTCCATGGAGCCCCGCCAATAGCCAGCAACAAGCCCCAAAGAGAGGCGCTCTCCCCCTGGTCCATGGAGCCCCGCCAACAGGCATCAAGCCCCGAAGAGAGGCGCTCTCCCCCTGGTCCATGGCGCTCTCCCCCTGGTCCATGGAGCCCCGCCAACAGCCAGCAACAAGCCCCAAAGAGAGGCGCTCTCCCCCTGGTCCATGGCGCTCCAGGATGGGGGGGCCAAATGTGCTCACTGAGGCCGCCCATGGCGCTCCTATTTCGGCTATGGCAGGCGAGAATCCCCCTGGGAAGTGGCACTCTGAAAATATTTTGAAAAAAGTTGACTTTGAAAATTTTTGAGAACCAGGATTTGGGGGGCCAAATGTGCTGAGGGCGGCCGCCTATAGTGCTCTTATTTCGGCTATGGCAGGTGCTCTCCCCCTGGTCCATGGCGCTCTCCCCCTGGTCCATGGAGCCCCGCCAACAGCCAGCAACAAGCCCCAAAGAGAGGCGCTCTCCCCCTGGTCCATGGAGCCCCGCCAATAGCCAGCAACAAGCCCCACAGAGAGGCGCTCTCCCCCCTGGTCCATGGAGCCCCGCCAACAGGCATCAAGCCCCGAAGAGAGGCGCTCTCCCCCTGGTCCATGGCGCTCTCCCCCTGGTCCATGGAGCCCCGCCAACAGCCAGCAACAAGCCCCAAAGAGAGGCGCTCTCCCCCTGGTCCATGGCGCTCCAGGATGGGGGGGCCAAATGTGCTCACTGAGGCCCGCCCATGGCGCTCCTATTTTGGCTATGGCAGGCGAGAATCCCCCTGGGAAGTGGCACTCTGAAAATATTTTGAAAAAAGTTGACTTTGAAAATTTTTGAGAACCAGGATTTGGGGGGGCCAAATGTGCTGAGGCAGGCCGCCCATGGCGCTCCTATTTCGGCTATGGCAGGCGAGAATCCCCCTGGGAAGTGGCACTCTGAAAATATTTTGAAAAAAGTTGACTTTGAAAATTTTTGAGAACCAGGATTTGGGGGGCCAAATCTGCTGAGGCAGGCCGCCCATAGCGCTCCTATTTCGGCTATGGCAGGCGCTCTCCCCCTGGTCAATTTCAACCCCTGGGCACCCGCCAGTCGATTTTGACCCCTGGGCACCCGCCATCCAATGTCAACCCCTGGGCACCCGCCAGTCGATTTCGACCCCTGGGCACCCGCCATCCAATGTCAACCCCTGGGCACCCGCCAGTCGATTTCGACCCCTGGGCACCCGCCATCCAATGTCAACCCCTGGGCACCCGCCAGTCGATTTTGACCCCTGGGCACCCGCCATCCAATGTCAACCCCTGGGCACCCCGCCATCCAATGTCAACCCCTGGGCACCCGCCAGTCGATTTCGACCCCTGGGCACCCGCCATCCAATGTCAACCCCTGGGCACCCGCCAGTCGATTTCGACCCCTGGGCACCCGCCATCCAATGTCAACCCCTGGGCACCCGCCAGTCGATTTCGACCCCTGGGCACCCGCCATCCAATGTCAACCCCTGGGCACCCGCCAGTCGATTTCGACCCCTGGGCACCCGCCATCCAATGTCAACCCCTGGGCACCCGCCAGTCGATTTCGACCCCTGGGCACCCGCCATCCAATGTCAACCCCTGGGCACCCGCCAGTCGATTTCGACCCCTGGGCACCCGCCATCCAATGTCAACCCCTGGGCACCCGCCAGTCGATTTCGACCCCTGGGCACCCGCCATTCAATGTCAACCCCTGGGCACCCGCCAGTCGATTTTGACCCCTGGGCACCCTCCATCCAATGTCAACCCCTGGGCACCCGCCAGCCGATTTTGACCCCTGGTCACCCGCCATCCAATGTCAACCCCTGGGCACCCGCCAAGCCGATTTTGACCCCTGGTCACCCGCCAGTCGCCCCTGGTCACCCGCCATCATGGAGCCCCCGCCAACAACCAGCAACAAGCCCCGAACACAGGCACCAACGACCAGCAACAAGCCCCGAACACAGGCCCCAACGGCCAGCAACAAGCCCCGAACACAGGCACCAACGACCAGCAACAAG
>NW_027520856.1:0-32900 GCF_051991255.1 Vanacampus margaritifer
ATTCATTCCTATGGGGGAATCTCTGGGATTCGAACCCGCGCCTCCAGTGGGGACTGCGACCCGAGCGCAGCGACTTAGACCGCTCAGCCATCCTGACAGCTCTTTCCTTCCCAGGTTCATTGGGGGACTTTGACACCTGGTAGCCCGCCATTCATTTCAATTGGGCATTTCGACCATTCATTCCTATGGGGGAATCTCTGGGATTCGAACCCGCGCCTCCAGTGGGGACTGCGACCCGAGCGCAGCGACTTAGACCGCTCGGCCGCCATTCATTTCAATTGGGCATTTCGACCATTCATTCCTATGGGGGAATCTCTGGGATTCGAACCCGCGCCTCCAGTGGGGACTGCGACCCGAGCGCAGCGACTTAGACCGCTCGGCCATCCTGACAGCTCTTTCCTTCCCAGGTTCATTGGGGGACTTTGACACCTGGTAGCCCGCCATTCATTTCAATTGGGCATTTCGACCATTCATTCATATGGGGGAATCTCTGGGATTCGAACCCGCGCCTCCAGTGGGGACTGCGACCCGAGCGCAGCGACTTAGACCGCTCGGCCATCCTGACAGCTCTTTCCTTCCCAGGTTCAATGGTGGACTTTGACACCTGGTATCCCGCCATTCATTTCAATGGGGCATTTCGACCATTCATTCCTATGGGGGAATCTCTGGGATTCGAACCCGCGCCTCCAGTGGGGACTGCGACCCGAGCGCAGCGACTTAGACCGCTCGGCCATCCTGACAGCTCTTTCCTTCCCAGGTTCATTGGGGGACTTTGACACCTGGTAGCCCGCCATTCATTTCAATTGGGCATTTCGACCATTCATTCATATGGGGGAATCTCTGGGATTCGAACCCGCGCCTCCAGTGGGGACTGCGACCCGAGCGCAGCGACTTAGACCGCTCGGCCATCCTGACAGCTCTTTCCTTCCCAGGTTCATTGGGGGACTTTGACACCTGGTAGCCCGCCATTTATTTCAATTGGGCATTTCGACCTTTCATTCCTATGGGGGAATCTCTGGGATTCGAACCCGCGCCTCCAGTGGGGACTGCGACCCGAGTGCAGCGACTTAGACCGCTCGGCCATCCTGACAGCTCTTTCCTTCCCAGGTTCATTGGGGGACTTTGACACCTGGTAGCCCGCCATTTATTTCAATTGGGCATTTCGACCTTTCATTCCTATGGGGGAATCTCTGGGATTCGAACCCGCGCCTCCAGTGGGGACTGCGACCCGAGCGCAGCGACTTAGACCGCTCAGCCATCCTGACAGCTCTTTCCTTCCAAGGTTCAATGGGGGACTTTGACACCTGGTAGCCCGCCATTCATTTCAATTGGGCATTTCGACCATTCATTCCTATGGGGGAATCTCTGGGATTCGAACCCGCGCCTCCAGTGGGGACTGCGACCCGAGCGCAGCGACTTAGACCGCTCAGCCATCCTGACAGCTCTTTCCTTCCCAGGTTCATTGGGGGACTTTGACACCTGGTAGCCCGCCATTCATTTCAATTGGGCATTTCGACCATTCATTCCTATTGGGGAATCTCTGGGATTCGAACCCGCGCCTCCAGTGGGGACTGCGACCCGAGCGCAGCGACTTAGACCGCTCAGCCATCCTGACAGCTCTTTCCTTCCAAGGTTCAATGGGGGACTTTGACACCTGGTAGCCCGCCATTCATTTCAATTGGGCATTTCGACCATTCATTCCTATGGGGGAATCTCTGGGATTCGAACCCGCGCCTCCAGTGGGGACTGCGACCCGAGCGCAGCGACTTAGACCGCTCGGCCATCCTGACAGCTCTTTCCTTCCCAGGTTCATTGGGGGACTTTGACACCTGGTAGCCCGCCATTCATTTCAATTGGGCATTTCGACCATTCATTCCTATGGGGGAATCTCTGGGATTCGAACCCGCGCCTCCAGTGGGGACTGCGACCCGAGCGCAGCGACTTAGACCGCTCGGCCATCCTGACAGCTCTTTCCTTCCCAGGTTCATTGGGGGACTTTGATACCTGGTAGCCCGCCATTCATTTCAATTGGGCATTTCGACCATTCATTCCTATGGGGGAATCTCTGGGATTCGAACCCGCGCCTCCAGTGGGGACTGCGACCCGAGCGCAGCGACTTAGACCGCTCGGCCATCCTGACAGCTCTTTCCTTCCCAGGTTCATTGGGGGACTTTGACACCTGGTAGCCCGCCATTCATTTCAATTGGGCATTTCGACCATTCATTCCTATGGGGGAATCTCTGGGATTCGAACCCGCGCCTCCAGTGGGGACTGCGACCCGAGCGCAGCCACTTAGACCGCTCGGCCATCCTGACAGCTCTTTCCTTCCCAGGTTCATTGGGGGACTTTGACACCTGGTAGCCCGCCATTCATTTCAATTGGGCATTTCGACCATTCATTCCTATGGGGGAATCTCTGGGATTCGAACCCGCGCCTCCAGTGGGGACTGCGACCCGAGCGCAGCCACTTAGACCGCTCGGCCATCCTGACAGCTCTTTCCTTCCCAGGTTCATTGGGGGACTTTGACACCTGGTAGCCCGCCATTCATTTCAATTGGGCATTTCGACCATTCATTCCTATGGGGGAATCTCTGGGATTCGAACCCGCGCCTCCAGTGGGGACTGCGACCCGAGCGCAGCGACTTAGACCGCTCAGCCATCCTGACAGCTCTTTCCTTCCAAGGTTCAATGGGTGACTTTGACACCTGGTAGCCCGCCATTCATTTCAATTGGGCATTTCGACCATTCATTCCTATGGGGGAATCTCTGGGATTCGAACCCGCGCCTCCAGTGGGGACTGCGACCCGAGCGCAGCGACTTAGACCGCTCGGCCATCCTGACAGCTCTTTCCTTCCCAGGTTCATTGGGGGGACTTTGACACCTGGTAGCCCGCCATTCATTTCAATTGGGCATTTCGACCATTCATTCATATGGGGGAATCTCTGGGATTCGAACCCGCGCCTCCAGTGGGGACTGCGATCCGAGCGCAGCGACTTAGACCGCTCGGCCATCCTGACAGCTCTTTCCTTCCCAGGTTCAATGGTGGACTTTGACACCTGGTATCCCGCCATTCATTTCAATGGGGCATTTCGACCATTCATTCCTATGGGGGAATCTCTGGGATTCGAACCCGCGCCTCCAGTGGGGACTGCGACCCGAGCGCAGCGACTTAGACCTCTCGGCCATCCTGACAGCTCTTTCCTTCCCAGGTTCAATGGGGGACTTTGACACCTGGTAGCCCGCCATTCATTTCAATTGGGCATTTCGACCATTCATTCCTATGGGGGAATCTCTGGGATTCGAACCCGCGCCTCCAGTGGGGACTGCGACCCGAGCGCAGCGACTTAGACCGCTCAGCCATCC
The DNA here is from genome assembly GCF_051991255.1 of Vanacampus margaritifer. Taxonomy (NCBI): domain Eukaryota; kingdom Metazoa; phylum Chordata; class Actinopteri; order Syngnathiformes; family Syngnathidae; genus Vanacampus; species Vanacampus margaritifer. The sequence goes on from NW_027520856.1 coordinate 3,363, forward strand.
TGACAGCTCTTTCCTTCCAAGGTTCAATGGGGGACTTTGACACCTGGTAGCCCGCCATTCATTTCAATTGGGCATTTCGACCATTCATTCCTATGGGGGAATCTCTGGGATTCGAACCCGCGCCTCCAGTGGGGACTGCGACCCGAGCGCAGCGACTTAGACCGCTCAGCCATCCTGACAGCTCTTTCCTTCCAAGGTTCAATGGGTGACTTTGAGACCTGGTAGCCCGCCATTCATTTCAATTGGGCATTTCGACCATTCATTCCTATGGGGGAATCTCTGGGATTCGAACCCGCGCCTCCAGTGGGGACTGCGACCCGAGCGCAGCGACTTAGACCGCTCGGCCATCCTGACAGCTCTTTCCTTCCCAGGTTCATTGGGGGACTTTGACACCTGGTAGCCCGCCATTCATTTCAATTGGGCATTTCGACCATTCATTCATATGGGGGAATCTCTGGGATTCGAACCCGCGCCTCCAGTGGGGACTGCGACCCGAGCGCAGCGACTTAGACCGCTCGGCCATCCTGACAGCTCTTTCCTTCCCAGGTTCAATGGTGGACTTTGACACCTGGTATCCCGCCATTCATTTCAATGGGGCATTTCGACCATTCATTCCTATGGGGGAATCTCTGGGATTCGAACCCGCGCCTCCAGTGGGGACTGCGACCCGAGCGCAGCGACTTAGACCGCTCGGCCATCCTGACAGCTCTTTCCTTCCCAGGTTCAATGGGGGACTTTGACACCTGGTAGCCCGCCATTCATTTCAATAGGGCATTTCGACCATTCATTCCTATGGGGGAATCTCTGGGATTCGAACCCGCGCCTCCAGTGGGGACTGCGACCCGAGCGCAGCGACTTAGACCGCTCGGCCATCCTGACAGCTCTTTCCTTCCCAGGTTCATTGGGGGACTTTGACACCTGGTAGCCCGCCATTCATTTCAATTGGGCATTTCGACCATTCATTCCTATGGGGGAATCTCTGGGATTCGAACCCGCGCCTCCAGTGGGGACTGCGACCCGAGCGCAGCGACTTAGACCGCTCAGCCATCCTGACAGCTCTTTCCTTCCCAGGTTCATTGGGGGACTTTGACACCTGGTAGCCCGCCATTCATTTCAATTGGGCATTTCGACCATTCATTCCTATGGGGGAATCTCTGGGATTCGAACCCGCGCCTCCAGTGGGGACTGCGACCCGAGCGCAGCGACTTAGACCGCTCGGCCGCCATTCATTTCAATTGGGCATTTCGACCATTCATTCCTATGGGGGAATCTCTGGGATTCGAACCCGCGCCTCCAGTGGGGACTGCGACCCGAGCGCAGCGACTTAGACCGCTCGGCCATCCTGACAGCTCTTTCCTTCCCAGGTTCATTGGGGGACTTTGACACCTGGTAGCCCGCCATTCATTTCAATTGGGCATTTCGACCATTCATTCCTATGGGGGAATCTCTGGGATTCGAACCCGCGCCTCCAGTGGGGACTGCGACCCGAGCGCAGCGACTTAGACCGCTCGGCCATCCTGACAGCTCTTTCCTTCCCAGGTTCATTGGGGGACTTTGACACCTGGTAGCCCGCCATTCATTTCAATTGGGCATTTCGACCATTCATTCCTATGGGGGAATCTCTGGGATTCGAACCCGCGCCTCCAGTGGGGACTGCGACCCGAGCGCAGCCACTTAGACCGCTCGGCCATCCTGACAGCTCTTTCCTTCCCAGGTTCATTGGGGGACTTTCACACCTGGTAGCCCGCCATTCATTTCAATTGGGCATTTCGACCATTCATTCCTATGGGGGAATCTCTGGGATTCGAACCCGCGCCTCCAGTGGGGACTGCGACCCGAGCGCAGCGACTTAGACCGCTCGGCCATCCTGACAGCTCTTTCCTTCCCAGGTTCATTGGGGGACTTTGACACCTGGTAGCCCGCCATTCATTTCAATTGGGCATTTCGACCATTCATTCCTATGGGGGAATCTCTGGGATTCGAACCCGCGCCTCCAGTGGGGACTGCGACCCGAGCGCAGCGACTTAGACCGCTCAGCCATCCTGACAGCTCTTTCCTTCCAAGGTTCAATGGGTGACTTTGACACCTGGTAGCCCGCCATTCATTTCAATTGGGCATTTCGACCATTCATTCCTATGGGGGAATCTCTGGGATTCGAACCCGCGCCTCCAGTGGGGACTGCGACCCGAGCGCAGCGACTTAGACCGCTCGGCCATCCTGACAGCTCTTTCCTTCCCAGGTTCATTGGGGGACTTTGACACCTGGTAGCCCGCCATTCATTTCAATTGGGCATTTCGACCATTCATTCATATGGGGGAATCTCTGGGATTCGAACCCGCGCCTCCAGTGGGGACTGCGACCCGAGCGCAGCGACTTAGACCGCTCGGCCATCCTGACAGCTCTTTCCTTCCCAGGTTCAATGGTGGACTTTGACACCTGGTATCCCGCCATTCATTTCAATGGGGCATTTCGACCATTCATTCCTATGGGGGAATCTCTGGGATTCGAACCCGCGCCTCCAGTGGGGACTGCGACCCGAGCGCAGCGACTTAGACCTCTCGGCCATCCTGACAGCTCTTTCCTTCCCAGGTTCAATGGGGGACTTTGACACCTGGTAGCCCGCCATTCATTTCAATTGGGCATTTCGACCATTCATTCCTATGGGGGAATCTCTGGGATTCGAACCCGCGCCTCCAGTGGGGACTGCGACCCGAGCGCAGCGACTTAGACCGCTCAGCCATCCTGACAGCTCTTTCCTTCCAAGGTTCAATGGGGGACTTTGACACCTGGTAGCCCGCCATTCATTTCAATTGGGCATTTCGACCATTCATTCCTATGGGGGAATCTCTGGGATTCGAACCCGCGCCTCCAGTGGGGACTGCGACCCGAGCGCAGCGACTTAGACCGCTCAGCCATCCTGACAGCTCTTTCCTTCCAAGGTTCAATGGGTGACTTTGAGACCTGGTAGCCCGCCATTCATTTCAATTGGGCATTTCGACCATTCATTCCTATGGGGGAATCTCTGGGATTCGAACCCGCGCCTCCAGTGGGGACTGCGACCCGAGCGCAGCGACTTAGACCGCTCGGCCATCCTGACAGCTCTTTCCTTCCCAGGTTCATTGGGGGACTTTGACACCTGGTAGCCCGCCATTCATTTCAATTGGGCATTTCGACCATTCATTCATATGGGGGAATCTCTGGGATTCGAACCCGCGCCTCCAGTGGGGACTGCGACCCGAGCGCAGCGACTTAGACCGCTCGGCCATCCTGACAGCTCTTTCCTTCCCAGGTTCAATGGTGGACTTTGACACCTGGTATCCCGCCATTCATTTCAATGGGGCATTTCGACCATTCATTCCTATGGGGGAATCTCTGGGATTCGAACCCGCGCCTCCAGTGGGGACTGCGACCCGAGCGCAGCGACTTAGACCGCTCGGCCATCCTGACAGCTCTTTCCTTCCCAGGTTCAATGGGGGACTTTGACACCTGGTAGCCCGCCATTCATTTCAATAGGGCATTTCGACCATTCATTCCTATGGGGGAATCTCTGGGATTCGAACCCGCGCCTCCAGTGGGGACTGCGACCCGAGCGCAGCGACTTAGACCGCTCGGCCATCCTGACAGCTCTTTCCTTCCCAGGTTCATTGGGGGACTTTGACACCTGGTAGCCCGCCATTCATTTCAATTGGGCATTTCGACCATTCATTCCTATGGGGGAATCTCTGGGATTCGAACCCGCGCCTCCAGTGGGGACTGCGACCCGAGCGCAGCGACTTAGACCGCTCAGCCATCCTGACAGCTCTTTCCTTCCCAGGTTCATTGGGGGACTTTGACACCTGGTAGCCCGCCATTCATTTCAATTGGGCATTTCGACCATTCATTCCTATGGGGGAATCTCTGGGATTCGAACCCGCGCCTCCAGTGGGGACTGCGACCCGAGCGCAGCGACTTAGACCGCTCGGCCGCCATTCATTTCAATTGGGCATTTCGACCATTCATTCCTATGGGGGAATCTCTGGGATTCGAACCCGCGCCTCCAGTGGGGACTGCGACCCGAGCGCAGCGACTTAGACCGCTCGGCCATCCTGACAGCTCTTTCCTTCCCAGGTTCATTGGGGGACTTTGACACCTGGTAGCCCGCCATTCATTTCAATTGGGCATTTCGACCATTCATTCATATGGGGGAATCTCTGGGATTCGAACCCGCGCCTCCAGTGGGGACTGCGACCCGAGCGCAGCGACTTAGACCGCTCGGCCATCCTGACAGCTCTTTCCTTCCCAGGTTCATTGGGGGACTTTGACACCTGGTAGCCCGCCATTCATTTCAATTGGGCATTTCGACCATTCATTCATATGGGGGAATCTCTGGGATTCGAACCCGCGCCTCCAGTGGGGACTGCGACCCGAGCGCAGCGACTTAGACCGCTCGGCCATCCTGACAGCTCTTTCCTTCCCAGGTTCAATGGTGGACTTTGACACCTGGTATCCCGCCATTCATTTCAATGGGGCATTTCGACCATTCATTCCTATGGGGGAATCTCTGGGATTCGAACCCGCGCCTCCAGTGGGGACTGCGACCCGAGCGCAGCGACTTAGACCGCTCGGCCATCCTGACAGCTCTTTCCTTCCCAGGTTCATTGGGGGACTTTGACACCTGGTAGCCCGCCATTCATTTCAATTGGGCATTTCGACCATTCATTCATATGGGGGAATCTCTGGGATTCGAACCCGCGCCTCCAGTGGGGACTGCGACCCGAGCGCAGCGACTTAGACCGCTCGGCCATCCTGACAGCTCTTTCCTTCCCAGGTTCATTGGGGGACTTTGACACCTGGTAGCCCGCCATTTATTTCAATTGGGCATTTCGACCTTTCATTCCTATGGGGGAATCTCTGGGATTCGAACCCGCGCCTCCAGTGGGGACTGCGACCCGAGCGCAGCGACTTAGACCGCTCGGCCATCCTGACAGCTCTTTCCTTCCCAGGTTCATTGGGGGACTTTGACACCTGGTAGCCCGCCATTTATTTCAATTGGGCATTTCGACCTTTCATTCCTATGGGGGAATCTCTGGGATTCGAACCCGCGCCTCCAGTGGGGACTGCGACCCGAGTGCAGCGACTTAGACCGCTCGGCCATCCTGACAGCTCTTTCCTTCCCAGGTTCATTGGGGGACTTTGACACCTGGTAGCCCGCCATTTATTTCAATTGGGCATTTCGACCTTTCATTCCTATGGGGGAATCTCAGGGATTCGAACCCGCGCCTCCAGTGGGGACTGCGACCCGAGCGCAGCGACTTAGACCGCTCAGCCATCCTGACAGCTCTTTCCTTCCAAGGTTCAATGGGGGACTTTGACACCTGGTAGCCCGCCATTCATTTCAATTGGGCATTTCGACCATTCATTCCTATGGGGGAATCTCTGGGATTCGAACCCGCGCCTCCAGTGGGGACTGCGACCCGAGCGCAGCGACTTAGACCGCTCAGCCATCCTGACAGCTCTTTCCTTCCCAGGTTCATTGGGGGACTTTGACACCTGGTAGCCCGCCATTCATTTCAATTGGGCATTTCGACCATTCATTCCTATTGGGGAATCTCTGGGATTCGAACCCGCGCCTCCAGTGGGGACTGCGACCCGAGCGCAGCGACTTAGACCGCTCAGCCATCCTGACAGCTCTTTCCTTCCAAGGTTCAATGGGGGACTTTGACACCTGGTAGCCCGCCATTCATTTCAATTGGGCATTTCGACCATTCATTCCTATGGGGGAATCTCTGGGATTCGAACCCGCGCCTCCAGTGGGGACTGCGACCCGAGCGCAGCGACTTAGACCGCTCGGCCATCCTGACAGCTCTTTCCTTCCCAGGTTCATTGGGGGACTTTGACACCTGGTAGCCCGCCATTCATTTCAATTGGGCATTTCGACCATTCATTCCTATGGGGGAATCTCTGGGATTCGAACCCGCGCCTCCAGTGGGGACTGCGACCCGAGCGCAGCGACTTAGACCGCTCGGCCATCCTGACAGCTCTTTCCTTCCCAGGTTCATTGGGGGACTTTGATACCTGGTAGCCCGCCATTCATTTCAATTGGGCATTTCGACCATTCATTCCTATGGGGGAATCTCTGGGATTCGAACCCGCGCCTCCAGTGGGGACTGCGACCCGAGCGCAGCGACTTAGACCGCTCGGCCATCCTGACAGCTCTTTCCTTCCCAGGTTCATTGGGGGACTTTGACACCTGGTAGCCCGCCATTCATTTCAATTGGGCATTTCGACCATTCATTCCTATGGGGGAATCTCTGGGATTCGAACCCGCGCCTCCAGTGGGGACTGCGACCCGAGCGCAGCGACTTAGACCGCTCGGCCATCCTGACAGCTCTTTCCTTCCCAGGTTCATTGGGGGACTTTGACACCTGGTAGCCCGCCATTCATTTCAATTGGGCATTTCGACCATTCATTCCTATGGGGGAATCTCTGGGATTCGAACCCGCGCCTCCAGTGGGGACTGCGACCCGAGCGCAGCGACTTAGACCGCTCAGCCATCCTGACAGCTCTTTCCTTCCAAGGTTCAATGGGTGACTTTGACACCTGGTAGCCCGCCATTCATTTCAATTGGGCATTTCGACCATTCATTCCTATGGGGGAATCTCTGGGATTCGAACCCGCGCCTCCAGTGGGGACTGCGACCCGAGCGCAGCGACTTAGACCGCTCGGCCATCCTGACAGCTCTTTCCTTCCCAGGTTCATTGGGGGACTTTGACACCTGGTAGCCCGCCATTCATTTCAATTGGGCATTTCGACCATTCATTCATATGGGGGAATCTCTGGGATTCGAACCCGCGCCTCCAGTGGGGACTGCGACCCGAGCGCAGCGACTTAGACCGCTCGGCCATCCTGACAGCTCTTTCCTTCCCAGGTTCAATGGTGGACTTTGACACCTGGTATCCCGCCATTCATTTCAATGGGGCATTTCGACCATTCATTCCTATGGGGGAATCTCTGGGATTCGAACCCGCGCCTCCAGTGGGGACTGCGACCCGAGCGCAGCGACTTAGACCTCTCGGCCATCCTGACAGCTCTTTCCTTCCCAGGTTCAATGGGGGACTTTGACACCTGGTAGCCCGCCATTCATTTCAATTGGGCATTTCGACCATTCATTCCTATGGGGGAATCTCTGGGATTCGAACCCGCGCCTCCAGTGGGGACTGCGACCCGAGCGCAGCGACTTAGACCGCTCAGCCATCCTGACAGCTCTTTCCTTCCAAGGTTCAATGGGGGACTTTGACACCTGGTAGCCCGCCATTCATTTCAATTGGGCATTTCGACCATTCATTCCTATGGGGGAATCTCTGGGATTCGAACCCGCGCCTCCAGTGGGGACTGCGACCCGAGCGCAGCGACTTAGACCGCTCGGCCGCCATTCATTTCAATTGGGCATTTCGACCATTCATTCCTATGGGGGAATCTCTGGGATTCGAACCCGCGCCTCCAGTGGGGACTGCGACCCGAGCGCAGCGACTTAGACCGCTCGGCCATCCTGACAGCTCTTTCCTTCCCAGGTTCATTGGGGGACTTTGACACCTGGTAGCCCGCCATTCATTTCAATTGGGCATTTCGACCATTCATTCCTATGGGGGAATCTCTGGGATTCGTACCCGCGCCTCCAGTGGGGACTGCGACCCGAGCGCAGCGACTTAGACCGCTCAGCCATCCTGACAGCTCTTTCCTTCCAAGGTTCAATGGGTGACTTTGAGACCTGGTAGCCCGCCATTCATTTCAATTGGGCATTTCGACCATTCATTCCTATGGGGGAATCTCTGGGATTCGAACCCGCGCCTCCAGTGGGGACTGCGACCCGAGCGCAGCGACTTAGACCGCTCGGCCATCCTGACAGCTCTTTCCTTCCCAGGTTCAATGGTGGACTTTGACACCTGGTATCCCGCCATTCATTTCAATGGGGCATTTCGACCATTCATTCCTATGGGGGAATCTCTGGGATTCGAACCCGCGCCTCCAGTGGGGACTGCGACCCGAGCGCAGCGACTTAGACCGCTCGGCCATCCTGACAGCTCTTTCCTTCCCAGGTTCATTGGGGGACTTTGACACCTGGTAGCCCGCCATTCATTTCAATTGGGCATTTCGACCATTCATTCATATGGGGGAATCTCTGGGATTCGAACCCGCGCCTCCAGTGGGGACTGCGACCCGAGCGCAGCGACTTAGACCGCTCGGCCATCCTGACAGCTCTTTCCTTCCCAGGTTCATTGGGGGACTTTGACACCTGGTAGCCCGCCATTTATTTCAATTGGGCATTTCGACCTTTCATTCCTATGGGGGAATCTCTGGGATTCGAACCCGCGCCTCCAGTGGGGACTGCGACCCGAGCGCAGCGACTTAGACCGCTCGGCCATCCTGACAGCTCTTTCCTTCCCAGGTTCATTGGGGGACTTTGACACCTGGTAGCCCGCCATTTATTTCAATTGGGCATTTCGACCTTTCATTCCTATGGGGGAATCTCTGGGATTCGAACCCGCGCCTCCAGTGGGGACTGCGACCCGAGTGCAGCGACTTAGACCGCTCGGCCATCCTGACAGCTCTTTCCTTCCCAGGTTCATTGGGGGACTTTGACACCTGGTAGCCCGCCATTTATTTCAATTGGGCATTTCGACCTTTCATTCCTATGGGGGAATCTCAGGGATTCGAACCCGCGCCTCCAGTGGGGACTGCGACCCGAGCGCAGCGACTTAGACCGCTCAGCCATCCTGACAGCTCTTTCCTTCCAAGGTTCAATGGGGGACTTTGACACCTGGTAGCCCGCCATTCATTTCAATTGGGCATTTCGACCATTCATTCCTATGGGGGAATCTCTGGGATTCGAACCCGCGCCTCCAGTGGGGACTGCGACCCGAGCGCAGCGACTTAGACCGCTCAGCCATCCTGACAGCTCTTTCCTTCCCAGGTTCATTGGGGGACTTTGACACCTGGTAGCCCGCCATTCATTTCAATTGGGCATTTCGACCATTCATTCCTATTGGGGAATCTCTGGGATTCGAACCCGCGCCTCCAGTGGGGACTGCGACCCGAGCGCAGCGACTTAGACCGCTCAGCCATCCTGACAGCTCTTTCCTTCCAAGGTTCAATGGGGGACTTTGACACCTGGTAGCCCGCCATTCATTTCAATTGGGCATTTCGACCATTCATTCCTATGGGGGAATCTCTGGGATTCGAACCCGCGCCTCCAGTGGGGACTGCGACCCGAGCGCAGCGACTTAGACCGCTCGGCCATCCTGACAGCTCTTTCCTTCCCAGGTTCATTGGGGGACTTTGACACCTGGTAGCCCGCCATTCATTTCAATTGGGCATTTCGACCATTCATTCCTATGGGGGAATCTCTGGGATTCGAACCCGCGCCTCCAGTGGGGACTGCGACCCGAGCGCAGCGACTTAGACCGCTCGGCCATCCTGACAGCTCTTTCCTTCCCAGGTTCATTGGGGGACTTTGATACCTGGTAGCCCGCCATTCATTTCAATTGGGCATTTCGACCATTCATTCCTATGGGGGAATCTCTGGGATTCGAACCCGCGCCTCCAGTGGGGACTGCGACCCGAGCGCAGCGACTTAGACCGCTCGGCCATCCTGACAGCTCTTTCCTTCCCAGGTTCATTGGGGGACTTTGACACCTGGTAGCCCGCCATTCATTTCAATTGGGCATTTCGACCATTCATTCCTATGGGGGAATCTCTGGGATTCGAACCCGCGCCTCCAGTGGGGACTGCGACCCGAGCGCAGCGACTTAGACCGCTCGGCCATCCTGACAGCTCTTTCCTTCCCAGGTTCATTGGGGGACTTTGACACCTGGTAGCCCGCCATTCATTTCAATTGGGCATTTCGACCATTCATTCCTATGGGGGAATCTCTGGGATTCGAACCCGCGCCTCCAGTGGGGACTGCGACCCGAGCGCAGCGACTTAGACCGCTCAGCCATCCTGACAGCTCTTTCCTTCCAAGGTTCAATGGGTGACTTTGACACCTGGTAGCCCGCCATTCATTTCAATTGGGCATTTCGACCATTCATTCCTATGGGGGAATCTCTGGGATTCGAACCCGCGCCTCCAGTGGGGACTGCGACCCGAGCGCAGCGACTTAGACCGCTCGGCCATCCTGACAGCTCTTTCCTTCCCAGGTTCATTGGGGGACTTTGACACCTGGTAGCCCGCCATTCATTTCAATTGGGCATTTCGACCATTCATTCATATGGGGGAATCTCTGGGATTCGAACCCGCGCCTCCAGTGGGGACTGCGACCCGAGCGCAGCGACTTAGACCGCTCGGCCATCCTGACAGCTCTTTCCTTCCCAGGTTCAATGGTGGACTTTGACACCTGGTATCCCGCCATTCATTTCAATGGGGCATTTCGACCATTCATTCCTATGGGGGAATCTCTGGGATTCGAACCCGCGCCTCCAGTGGGGACTGCGACCCGAGCGCAGCGACTTAGACCTCTCGGCCATCCTGACAGCTCTTTCCTTCCCAGGTTCAATGGGGGACTTTGACACCTGGTAGCCCGCCATTCATTTCAATTGGGCATTTCGACCATTCATTCCTATGGGGGAATCTCTGGGATTCGAACCCGCGCCTCCAGTGGGGACTGCGACCCGAGCGCAGCGACTTAGACCGCTCAGCCATCCTGACAGCTCTTTCCTTCCAAGGTTCAATGGGGGACTTTGACACCTGGTAGCCCGCCATTCATTTCAATTGGGCATTTCGACCATTCATTCCTATGGGGGAATCTCTGGGATTCGAACCCGCGCCTCCAGTGGGGACTGCGACCCGAGCGCAGCGACTTAGACCGCTCAGCCATCCTGACAGCTCTTTCCTTCCAAGGTTCAATGGGTGACTTTGAGACCTGGTAGCCCGCCATTCATTTCAATTGGGCATTTCGACCATTCATTCCTATGGGGGAATCTCTGGGATTCGAACCCGCGCCTCCAGTGGGGACTGCGACCCGAGCGCAGCGACTTAGACCGCTCGGCCATCCTGACAGCTCTTTCCTTCCCAGGTTCAATGGTGGACTTTGACACCTGGTATCCCGCCATTCATTTCAATGGGGCATTTCGACCATTCATTCCTATGGGGGAATCTCTGGGATTCGAACCCGCGCCTCCAGTGGGGACTGCGACCCGAGCGCAGCGACTTAGACCGCTCGGCCATCCTGACAGCTCTTTCCTTCCCAGGTTCAATGGGGGACTTTGACACCTGGTAGCCCGCCATTCATTTCAATAGGGCATTTCGACCATTCATTCCTATGGGGGAATCTCTGGGATTCGAACCCGCGCCTCCAGTGGGGACTGCGACCCGAGCGCAGCGACTTAGACCGCTCGGCCATCCTGACAGCTCTTTCCTTCCCAGGTTCATTGGGGGACTTTGACACCTGGTAGCCCGCCATTCATTTCAATTGGGCATTTCGACCATTCATTCCTATGGGGGAATCTCTGGGATTCGAACCCGCGCCTCCAGTGGGGACTGCGACCCGAGCGCAGCGACTTAGACCGCTCGGCCATCCTGACAGCTCTTTCCTTCCCAGGTTCATTGGGGGACTTTGACACCTGGTAGCCCGCCATTCATTTCAATTGGGCATTTCGACCATTCATTCATATGGGGGAATCTCTGGGATTCGAACCCGCGCCTCCAGTGGGGACTGCGACCCGAGCGCAGCGACTTAGACCGCTCGGCCATCCTGACAGCTCTTTCCTTCCCAGGTTCATTGGGGGACTTTGACACCTGGTAGCCCGCCATTCATTTCAATTGGGCATTTCGACCATTCATTCCTATGGGGGAATCTCTGGGATTCGAACCCGCGCCTCCAGTGGGGACTGCGACCCGAGCGCAGCGACTTAGACCGCTCAGCCATCCTGACAGCTCTTTCCTTCCCAGGTTCATTGGGGGACTTTGACACCTGGTAGCCCGCCATTCATTTCAATTGGGCATTTCGACCATTCATTCCTATGGGGGAATCTCTGGGATTCGAACCCGCGCCTCCAGTGGGGACTGCGACCCGAGCGCAGCGACTTAGACCGCTCGGCCGCCTTTCATTTCAATTAAGCATTTCGACCATTCATTCCTATGGGGGAATCTCTGGGATTCGAACCCGCGCCTCCAGTGGGGACTGCGACCCGAGCGCAGCGACTTAGACCGCTCGGCCATCCTGACAGCTCTTTCCTTCCCAGGTTCATTGGGGGACTTTGACACCTGGTAGCCCGCCATTCATTTCAATTGGGCATTTCGACCATTCATTCATATGGGGGAATCTCTGGGATTCGAACCCGCGCCTCCAGTGGGGACTGCGACCCGAGCGCAGCGACTTAGACCGCTCGGCCATCCTGACAGCTCTTTCCTTCCCAGGTTCATTGGGGGACTTTGACACCTGGTAGCCCGCCATTCATTTCAATAGGGCATTTCGACCATTCATTCCTATGGGGGAATCTCTGGGATTCGAACCCGCGCCTCCAGTGGGGACTGCGACCCGAGCGCAGCGACTTAGACCGCTCGGCCATCCTGACAGCTCTTTCCTTCCCAGGTTCATTGGGGGACTTTGACACCTGGTAGCCCGCCATTCATTTCAATTGGGCATTTCGACCATTCATTCCTATGGGGGAATCTCTGGGATTCGAACCCGCGCCTCCAGTGGGGACTGCGACCCGAGCGCAGCGACTTAGACCGCTCAGCCATCCTGACAGCTCTTTCCTTCCCAGGTTCATTGGGGGACTTTGACACCTGGTACCCCGCCATTCATTTCAATTGGGCATTTCGACCATTCATTCCTATGGGGGAATCTCTGGGATTCGAACCCGCGCCTCCAGTGGGGACTGCGACCCGAGCGCAGCGACTTAGACCGCTCGGCCGCCATTCATTTCAATTGGGCATTTCGACCATTCATTCCTATGGGGGAATCTCTGGGATTCGAACCCGCGCCTCCAGTGGGGACTGCGACCCGAGCGCAGCGACTTAGACCGCTCGGCCATCCTGACAGCTCTTTCCTTCCCAGGTTCATTGGGGGACTTTGACACCTGGTAGCCCGCCATTCATTTCAATTGGGCATTTCGACCATTCATTCATATGGGGGAATCTCTGGGATTCGAACCCGCGCCTCCAGTGGGGACTGCGACCCGAGCGCAGCGACTTAGACCGCTCGGCCATCCTGACAGCTCTTTCCTTCCCAGGTTCATTGGGGGACTTTGACACCTGGTAGCCCGCCATTCATTTCAATTGGGCATTTCGACCATTCATTCCTATGGGGGAATCTCTGGGATTCGAACCCGCGCCTCCAGTGGGGACTGCGACCCGAGCGCAGCGACTTAGACCGCTCAGCCATCCTGACAGCTCTTTCCTTCCCAGGTTCATTGGGGGACTTTGACACCTGGTAGCCCGCCATTCATTTCAATTGGGCATTTCGACCATTCATTCCTATGGGGGAATCTCTGGGATTCGAACCCGCGCCTCCAGTGGGGACTGCGACCCGAGCGCAGCGACTTAGACCGCTCAGCCATCCTGACAGCTCTTTCCTTCCAAGGTTCAATGGGGGACTTTGACACCTGGTAGCCCGCTATTCATTTCAATTGGGCATTTCGACCATTCATTCCTATGGGGGAATCTCTGGGATTCGAACCCGCGCCTCCAGTGGGGACTGCGACCCGAGCGCAGCGACTTAGACCGCTCGGCCATCCTGACAGCTCTTTCCTTCCCAGGTTCATTGGGGGACTTTGACACCTGGTAGCCCGCCATTCATTTCAATTGGGCATTTCGACCATTCATTCCTATGGGGGAATCTCTGGGATTCGAACCCGCGCCTCCAGTGGGGACTGCGACCCGAGCGCAGCGACTTAGACCGCTCGGCCATCCTGACAGCTCTTTCCTTCCCAGGTTCATTGGGGGACTTTGACACCTGGTAGCCCGCCATTCATTTCAATTGGGCATTTCGACCATTCATTCCTATGGGGGAATCTCTGGGATTCGAACCCGCACCTCCAGTGGGGACTGCGACCCGAGCGCAGCGACTTAGACCGCTCAGCCATCCTGACAGCTCTTTCCTTCCCAGGTTCATTGGGGGACTTTGACACCTGGTAGCCCGCCATTCATTTCAATGGGGCATTTCGACCATTCATTCTTATGGGGGAATCTCTGGGATTCGAACCCGCGCCTCCAGTGGGGACTGCGACCCGAGCGCAGCGACTTAGACCGCTCAGCCATCCTGACAGCTCTTTCCTTCCAAGGTTCAATGGGGGACTTTGACACCTGGTAGCCCGCCATTCATTTCAATTGGGCATTTCGACCATTCATTCCTATGGGGGAATCTCTGGGATTCGAACCCGCGCCTCCAGTGGGGACTGCGACCCGAGCGCAGCGACTTAGACCGCTCAGCCATCCTGACAGCTCTTTCCTTCCAAGGTTCAATGGGGGACTTTGACACCTGGTAGCCCGCCATTCATTTCAATTGGGCATTTCGACCATTCATTCCTATGGGGGAATCTCTGGGATTCGAACCCGCGCCTCCAGTGGGGACTGCGACCCGAGCGCAGCGACTTAGACCGCTCAGCCATCCTGACAGCTCTTTCCTTCCAAGGTTCAATGGGTGACTTTGACACCTGGTAGCCCGCCATTCATTTCAATTGGGCATTTCGACCATTCATTCCTATGGGGGAATCTCTGGGATTCGAACCCGCGCCTCCAGTGGGGACTGCGACCCGAGCGCAGCGACTTAGACCGCTCGGCCATCCTGACAGCTCTTTCCTTCCCAGGTTCATTGGGGGACTTTGACACCTGGTAGCCCGCCATTCATTTCAATTGGGCATTTCGACCATTCATTCATATGGGGGAATCTCTGGGATTCGAACCCGCGCCTCCAGTGGGGACTGCGACCCGAGCGCAGCGACTTAGACCGCTCGGCCATCCTGACAGCTCTTTCCTTCCCAGGTTCAATGGTGGACTTTGACACCTGGTATCCCGCCATTCATTTCAATGGGGCATTTCGACCATTCATTCCTATGGGGGAATCTCTGGGATTCGAACCCGCGCCTCCAGTGGGGACTGCGACCCGAGCGCAGCGACTTAGACCGCTCGGCCATCCTGACAGCTCTTTCCTTCCCAGGTTCAATGGGGGACTTTGACACCTGGTAGTCCGCCATTCATTTCAATTGGGCATTTCGACCATTCATTCCTATGGGGGAATCTCTGGGATTCGAACCCGCGCCTCCAGTGGGGACTGCGACCCGAGCGCAGCGACTTAGACCGCTCAGCCATCCTGACAGCTCTTTCCTTCCAAGCTTCAATGGGGGACTTTGACACCTGGTAGCCCGCCATTCATTTCAATTGGGCATTTCGACCATTCATTCCTATGGGGGAATCTCTGGGATTCGAACCCGCGCCTCCAGTGGGGACTGCGACCCGAGCGCAGCGACTTAGACCGCTCGGCCATCCTGACAGCTCTTTCCTTCCCAGGTTCAATGGGGGACTTTGACACCTGGTAGCCCGCCATTCATTTCAATTGGGCATTTCGACCATTCATTCCTATGGGGAAATCTCTGGGATTCGAACCCGCGCCTCCAGTGGGGACTGCGACCCGAGGGCAGCGACTTAGACCGCTCAGCCATCCTGACAGCTCTTTCCTTCCCAGGTTCATTGGGGGACTTTGACACCTGGTAGCCCGCCATTCATTTCAATTGGGCATTTCGACCATTCATTCATATGGGGGAATCTCTGGGATTCGAACCCGCGCCTCCAGTGGGGACTGCGACCCGAGCGCAGCGACTTAGACCGCTCGGCCGCCTTTCATTTCAATTAAGCATTTCGACCATTCATTCCTATGGGGGAATCTCTGGGATTCGAACCCGCGCCTCCAGTGGGGACTGCGACCCGAGCGCAGCGACTTAGACCGCTCGGCCATCCTGACAGCTCTTTCCTTCCCAGGTTCATTGGGGGACTTTGACACCTGGTAGCCCGCCATTCATTTCAATTGGGCATTTCGACCATTCATTCATATGGGGGAATCTCTGGGATTCGAACCCGCGCCTCCAGTGGGGACTGCGACCCGAGCGCAGCGACTTAGACCGCTCGGCCATCCTGACAGCTCTTTCCTTCCCAGGTTCATTGGGGGACTTTGACACCTGGTAGCCCGCCATTCATTTCAATAGGGCATTTCGACCATTCATTCCTATGGGGGAATCTCTGGGATTCGAACCCGCGCCTCCAGTGGGGACTGCGACCCGAGCGCAGCGACTTAGACCGCTCGGCCATCCTGACAGCTCTTTCCTTCCCAGGTTCATTGGGGGACTTTGACACCTGGTAGCCCGCCATTCATTTCAATTGGGCATTTCGACCATTCATTCCTATGGGGGAATCTCTGGGATTCGAACCCGCGCCTCCAGTGGGGACTGCGACCCGAGCGCAGCGACTTAGACCGCTCAGCCATCCTGACAGCTCTTTCCTTCCCAGGTTCATTGGGGGACTTTGACACCTGGTAGCCCGCCATTCATTTCAATTGGGCATTTCGACCATTCATTCCTATGGGGGAATCTCTGGGATTCGAACCCGCGCCTCCAGTGGGGACTGCGACCCGAGCGCAGCGACTTAGACCGCTCGGCCGCCATTCATTTCAATTGGGCATTTCGACCATTCATTCCTATGGGGGAATCTCTGGGATTCGAACCCGCGCCTCCAGTGGGGACTGCGACCCGAGCGCAGCGACTTAGACCGCTCGGCCATCCTGACAGCTCTTTCCTTCCCAGGTTCATTGGGGGACTTTGACACCTGGTAGCCCGCCATTCATTTCAATTGGGCATTTCGACCATTCATTCATATGGGGGAATCTCTGGGATTCGAACCCGCGCCTCCAGTGGGGACTGCGACCCGAGCGCAGCGACTTAGACCGCTCGGCCATCCTGACAGCTCTTTCCTTCCCAGGTTCATTGGGGGACTTTGACACCTGGTAGCCCGCCATTCATTTCAATTGGGCATTTCGACCATTCATTCCTATGGGGGAATCTCTGGGATTCGAACCCGCGCCTCCAGTGGGGACTGCGACCCGAGCGCAGCGACTTAGACCGCTCAGCCATCCTGACAGCTCTTTCCTTCCCAGGTTCATTGGGGGACTTTGACACCTGGTAGCCCGCCATTCATTTCAATTGGGCATTTCGACCATTCATTCCTATGGGGGAATCTCTGGGATTCGAACCCGCGCCTCCAGTGGGGACTGCGACCCGAGCGCAGCGACTTAGACCGCTCAGCCATCCTGACAGCTCTTTCCTTCCAAGGTTCAATGGGGGACTTTGACACCTGGTAGCCCGCTATTCATTTCAATTGGGCATTTCGACCATTCATTCCTATGGGGGAATCTCTGGGATTCGAACCCGCGCCTCCAGTGGGGACTGCGACCCGAGCGCAGCGACTTAGACCGCTCGGCCATCCTGACAGCTCTTTCCTTCCCAGATTCATTGGGGGACTTTGACACCTGGTAGCCCGCCATTCATTTCAATTGGGCATTTCGACCATTCATTCCTATGGGGGAATCTCTGGGATTCGAACCCGCGCCTCCAGTGGGGACTGCGACCCGAGCGCAGCGACTTAGACCGCTCGGCCATCCTGACAGCTCTTTCCTTCCCAGGTTCATTGGGGGACTTTGACACCTGGTAGCCCGCCATTCATTTCAATTGGGCATTTCGACCATTCATTCCTATGGGGGAATCTCTGAGATTCGAACCCGCACCTCCAGTGGGGACTGCGACCCGAGCGCAGCGACTTAGACCGCTCAGCCATCCTGACAGCTCTTTCCTTCCCAGGTTCATTGGGGGACTTTGACACCTGGTAGCCCGCCATTCATTTCAATGGGGCATTTCGACCATTCATTCTTATGGGGGAATCTCTGGGATTCGAACCCGCGCCTCCAGTGGGGACTGCGACCCGAGCGCAGCGACTTAGACCGCTCAGCCATCCTGACAGCTCTTTCCTTCCAAGGTTCAATGGGGGACTTTGACACCTGGTAGCCCGCTATTCATTTCAATTGGGCATTTCGACCATTCATTCCTATGGGGGAATCTCTGGGATTCGAACCCGCGCCTCCAGTGGGGACTGCGACCCGAGCGCAGCGACTTAGACCGCTCGGCCATCCTGACAGCTCTTTCCTTCCCAGGTTCATTGGGGGACTTTGACACCTGGTAGCCCGCCATTCATTTCAATTGGGCATTTCGACCATTCATTCCTATGGGGGAATCTCTGGGATTCGAACCCGCGCCTCCAGTGGGGACTGCGACCCGAGCGCAGCGACTTAGACCGCTCGGCCATCCTGACAGCTCTTTCCTTCCCAGGTTCATTGGGGGACTTTGACACCTGGTAGCCCGCCATTCATTTCAATTGGGCATTTCGACCATTCATTCCTATGGGGGAATCTCTGGGATTCGAACCCGCACCTCCAGTGGGGACTGCGACCCGAGCGCAGCGACTTAGACCGCTCAGCCATCCTGACAGCTCTTTCCTTCCCAGGTTCATTGGGGGACTTTGACACCTGGTAGCCCGCCATTCATTTCAATGGGGCATTTCGACCATTCATTCTTATGGGGGAATCTCTGGGATTCGAACCCGCGCCTCCAGTGGGGACTGCGACCCGAGCGCAGCGACTTAGACCGCTCAGCCATCCTGACAGCTCTTTCCTTCCAAGGTTCAATGGGGGACTTTGACACCTGGTAGCCCGCCATTCATTTCAATTGGGCATTTCGACCATTCATTCCTATGGGGGAATCTCTGGGATTCGAACCCGCGCCTCCAGTGGGGACTGCGACCCGAGCGCAGCGACTTAGACCGCTCGGCCATCCTGACAGCTCTTTCCTTCCCAGGTTCATTGGGGGACTTTGACACCTGGTAGCCCGCCATTTATTTCAATTGGGCATTTCGACCTTTCATTCCTATGGGGGAATCTCTGGGATTCGAACCCGCGCCTCCAGTGGGGACTGCGACCCGAGCGCAGCGACTTAGACCGCTCGGCCATCCTGACAGCTCTTTCCTTCCCAGGTTCATTGGGGGACTTTGACACCTGGTAGCCCGCCATTTATTTCAATTGGGCATTTCGACCTTTCATTCCTATGGGGGAATCTCTGGGATTCGAACCCGCGCCTCCAGTGGGGACTGCGACCCGAGCGCAGCGACTTAGACCGCTCAGCCATCCTGACAGCTCTTTCCTTCCAAGGTTCAATGGGGGACTTTGACACCTGGTAGCCCGCCATTCATTTCAATTGGGCATTTCGACCATTCATTCCTATGGGGGAATCTCTGGGATTCGAACCCGCGCCTCCAGTGGGGACTGCGACCCGAGCGCAGCGACTTAGACCGCTCGGCCATCCTGACAGCTCTTTCCTTCCCAGGTTCAATGGGGGACTTTGACACCTGGTAGCCCGCCATTCATTTCAATTGGGCATTTCGACCATTCATTCCTATGGGGGAATCTCTGGGATTCGAACCCGCGCCTCCAGTGGGGACTGCGACCCGAGCGCAGCGACTTAGACCGCTCAGCCATCCTGACAGCTCTTTCCTTCCCAGGTTCATTGGGGGACTTTGACACCTGGTAGCCCGCCATTCATTTCAATTGGGCATTTCGACCATTCATTCCTATGGGGGAATCTCTGGGATTCGAACCCGCACCTCCAGTGGGGACTGCGACCCGAGCGCAGCGACTTAGACCGCTCACCCATCCTGACAGCTCTTTCCTTCCCAGGTTCATTGGGGGACTTTGACACCTGGTAGCCCGCCATTCATTTCAATTGGGCATTTCGACCATTCATTCCTATGGGGGAATCTCTGAGATTCGAACCCGCACCTCCAGTGGGGACTGCGACCCGAGCGCAGCGACTTAGACCGCTCAGCCATCCTGACAGCTCTTTCCTTCCCAGGTTCATTGGGGGACTTTGACACCTGGTAGCCCGCCATTCATTTCAATGGGGCATTTCGACCATTCATTCTTATGGGGGAATCTCTGGGATTCGAACCCGCGCCTCCAGTGGGGACTGCGACCCGAGCGCAGCGACTTAGACCGCTCAGCCATCCTGACAGCTCTTTCCTTCCAAGGTTCAATGGGGGACTTTGACACCTGGTAGCCCGCTATTCATTTCAATTGGGCATTTCGACCATTCATTCCTATGGGGGAATCTCTGGGATTCGAACCCGCGCCTCCAGTGGGGACTGCGACCCGAGCGCAGCGACTTAGACCGCTCGGCCATCCTGACAGCTCTTTCCTTCCCAGGTTCATTGGGGGACTTTGACACCTGGTAGCCCGCCATTCATTTCAATTGGGCATTTCGACCATTCATTCCTATGGGGGAATCTCTGGGATTCGAACCCGCGCCTCCAGTGGGGACTGCGACCCGAGCGCAGCGACTTAGACCGCTCGGCCATCCTGACAGCTCTTTCCTTCCCAGGTTCATTGGGGGACTTTGACACCTGGTAGCCCGCCATTCATTTCAATTGGGCATTTCGACCATTCATTCCTATGGGGGAATCTCTGGGATTCGAACCCGCACCTCCAGTGGGGACTGCGACCCGAGCGCAGCGACTTAGACCGCTCAGCCATCCTGACAGCTCTTTCCTTCCCAGGTTCATTGGGGGACTTTGACACCTGGTAGCCCGCCATTCATTTCAATGGGGCATTTCGACCATTCATTCTTATGGGGGAATCTCTGGGATTCGAACCCGCGCCTCCAGTGGGGACTGCGACCCGAGCGCAGCGACTTAGACCGCTCAGCCATCCTGACAGCTCTTTCCTTCCAAGGTTCAATGGGGGACTTTGACACCTGGTAGCCCGCCATTCATTTCAATTGGGCATTTCGACCATTCATTCCTATGGGGGAATCTCTGGGATTCGAACCCGCGCCTCCAGTGGGGACTGCGACCCGAGCGCAGCGACTTAGACCGCTCGGCCATCCTGACAGCTCTTTCCTTCCCAGGTTCATTGGGGGACTTTGACACCTGGTAGCCCGCCATTTATTTCAATTGGGCATTTCGACCTTTCATTCCTATGGGGGAATCTCTGGGATTCGAACCCGCGCCTCCAGTGGGGACTGCGACCCGAGCGCAGCGACTTAGACCGCTCGGCCATCCTGACAGCTCTTTCCTTCCCAGGTTCATTGGGGGACTTTGACACCTGGTAGCCCGCCATTTATTTCAATTGGGCATTTCGACCTTTCATTCCTATGGGGGAATCTCTGGGATTCGAACCCGCGCCTCCAGTGGGGACTGCGACCCGAGCGCAGCGACTTAGACCGCTCAGCCATCCTGACAGCTCTTTCCTTCCAAGGTTCAATGGGGGACTTTGACACCTGGTAGCCCGCCATTCATTTCAATTGGGCATTTCGACCATTCATTCCTATGGGGGAATCTCTGGGATTCGAACCCGCGCCTCCAGTGGGGACTGCGACCCGAGCGCAGCGACTTAGACCGCTCGGCCATCCTGACAGCTCTTTCCTTCCCAGGTTCAATGGGGGACTTTGACACCTGGTAGCCCGCCATTCATTTCAATTGGGCATTTCGACCATTCATTCCTATGGGGGAATCTCTGGGATTCGAACCCGCGCCTCCAGTGGGGACTGCGACCCGAGCGCAGCGACTTAGACCGCTCAGCCATCCTGACAGCTCTTTCCTTCCCAGGTTCATTGGGGGACTTTGACACCTGGTAGCCCGCCATTCATTTCAATTGGGCATTTCGACCATTCATTCCTATGGGGGAATCTCTGGGATTCGAACCCGCACCTCCAGTGGGGACTGCGACCCGAGCGCAGCGACTTAGACCGCTCACCCATCCTGACAGCTCTTTCCTTCCCAGGTTCATTGGGGGACTTTGACACCTGGTAGCCCGCCATTCATTTCAATGGGGCATTTCGACCATTCATTCATATGGGGGAATCTCTGGGATTCGAACCCGCGCCTCCAGTGGGGACTGCGACCCGAGCGCAGCGACTTAGACCGCTCAGCCATCCTGACAGCTCTTTCCTTCCCAGGTTCATTGGGGGACTTTGACACCTGGTAGCCCGCCATTCATTTCAATTGGGCATTTCGACCATTCATTCATATGGGGGAATCTCTGGGATTCGAACCCGCGCCTCCAGTGGGGACTGCGACCCGAGCGCAGCGACTTAGACCGCTCGGCCATCCTGACAGCTCTTTCCTTCCCAGGTTCATTGGGGGACTTTGACACCTGGTAGCCCGCCATTCATTTCAATTGGGCATTTCGACCATTCATTCATATGGGGGAATCTCTGGGATTCGAACCCGCGCCTCCAGTGGGGACTGCGACCCGAGCGCAGCGACTTAGACCGCTCGGCCATCCTGACAGCTCTTTCCTTCCCAGGTTCATTGGGGGACTTTGACACCTGGTAGCCCGCCATTCATTTCAATTGGGCATTTCGACCATTCATTCCTATGGGGGAATCTCTGGGATTCGAACCCGCGCCTCCAGTGGGGACTGCGACCCGAGCGCAGCGACTTAGACCGCTCGGCCATCCTGACAGCTCTTTCCTTCCCAGGTTCAATGGGGGACTTTGACACCTGGTAGCCCGCCATTCATTTCAATTGGGCATTTCGACCATTCATTCCTATGGGGGAATCTCTGGGATTCGAACCCGCGCCTCCAGTGGGGACTGCGACCCGAGCGCAGCGACTTAGACCGCTCGGCCATCCTGACAGCTCTTTCCTTCCCAGGTTCATTGGGGGACTTTGACACCTGGTAGCCCGCCATTCATTTCAATTGGGCATTTCGACCATTCATTCCTATGGGGGAATCTCTGGGATTCGAACCCGCGCCGCCAGTGGGGGACTGCGACCCGAGCGCAGCGACTTAGACCGCTCAGCCATCCTGACAGGTCTTTCCTTCCCAGGTTCATTGGGGGACTTTGACACCTGGTAGCCCGCCATTCATTTCAATTGGGCATTTCGACCATTCATTCCTATGGGGGAATCTCTGGGATTCGAACCCGCGCCTCCAGTGGGGACTGCGACCCGAGCGCAGCGACTTAGACCGCTCGGCCATCCTGACAGCTCTTTCCTTCCCAGGTTCATTGGGGGACTTTGACACCTGGTAGCCCGCCATTCATTTCAATTGGGCATTTCGACCATTCATTCCTATGGGGGAATCTCTGGGATTCGAACCCGCACCTCCAGTGGGGACTGCGACCCGAGCGCAGCGACTTAGACCGCTCACCCATCCTGACAGCTCTTTCCTTCCCAGGTTCATTGGGGGACTTTGACACCTGGTAGCCCGCCATTCATTTCAATGGGGCATTTCGACCATTCATTCATATGGGGGAATCTCTGGGATTCGAACCCGCGCCTCCAGTGGGGACTGCGACCCGAGCGCAGCGACTTAGACCGCTCGGCCATCCTGACAGCTCTTTCCTTCCAAGGTTCAATGGGGGACTTTGACACCTGGTAGCCCGCCATTCATTTCAATTGGGCATTTCGACCATTCATTCCTATGGGGGAATCTCTGGGATTCGAACCCGCGCCTCCAGTGGGGACTGCGACCAGAGCGCAGCGACTTAGACCGCTCAGTCATCCTGACAGCTCTTTCCTTCCCAGGTTCATTGGGGGACTTTGACACCTGGTAGCCCGCCATTCATTTCAATTGGGCATTTCGACCATTCATTCCTATGGGGGAATCTCTGGGATTCGAACCCGCGCCTCCAGTGGGGACTGCGACCCGAGCGCAGCGACTTAGACCGCTCGGCCATCCTGACAGCTCTTTCCTTCCCAGGTTCATTGGGGGACTTTGACACCTGGTACCCGCCATTCATTTCAATTGGGCATTTCGACCATTCATTCCTATGGGGGAATCTCTGGGATTCGAACCCGCGCCTCCAGTGGGGACTGCGACCCGAGCGCAGCGACTTAGACCGCTCGGCCATCCTGACAGCTCTTTCTTTCCCAGGTTCATTGGGGGACTTTGACACCTGGTAGCCCGCCATTCATTTCAATTGGGCATTTCGACCATTCATTCCTATGGGGGAATCTCTGGGATTCGAACCCGCGCCTCCAGTGGGGACTGCGACCCGAGCGCAGCGACTTAGACCGCTCGGCCATCCTGACAGCTCTTTCCTTCCCAGGTTCATTGGGGGACTTTGACACCTGGTAGCCCGCCATTCATTTCAATTGGGCATTTCGACCATTCATTCCTATGGGGGAATCTCTGGGATTCGAACCCGCGCCTCCAGTGGGGACTGCGACCCGAGCGCAGCGACTTAGACCGCTCAGCCATCCTGACAGCTCTTTCCTTCCCAGGTTCATTGGGGGACTTTGACACCTGGTAGCCCGCCATTCATTTCAATTGGGCATTTCGACCATTCATTCCTATGGGGGAATCTCTGGGATTCGAACCCGCGCCTCCAGTGGGGACTGCGACCCGAGCGCAGCGACTTAGACCGCTCGGCCATCCTGACAGCTCTTTCCTTCCCAGGTTCATTGGGGGACTTTGACACCTGGTAGCCCGCCATTCATTTCAATTGGGCATTTCGACCATTCATTCCTATGGGGGAATCTCTGGGATTCGAACCCGCACCTCCAGTGGGGACTGCGACCCGAGCGCAGCGACTTAGACCGCTCACCCATCCTGACAGCTCTTTCCTTCCCAGGTTCATTGGGGGACTTTGACACCTGGTAGCCCGCCATTCATTTCAATGGGGCATTTCGACCATTCATTCATATGGGGGAATCTCTGGGATTCGAACCCGCGCCTCCAGTGGGGACTGCGACCCGAGCGCAGCGACTTAGACCGCTCGGCCATCCTGACAGCTCTTTCCTTCCAAGGTTCAATGGGGGACTTTGACACCTGGTAGCCCGCCATTCATTTCAATTGGGCATTTCGACCATTCATTCCTATGGGGGAATCTCTGGGATTCGAACCCGCGCCTCCAGTGGGGACTGCGACCAGAGCGCAGCGACTTAGACCGCTCAGTCATCCTGACAGCTCTTTCCTTCCCAGGTTCATTGGGGGACTTTGACACCTGGTAGCCCGCCATTCATTTCAATTGGGCATTTCGACCATTCATTCCTATGGGGGAATCTCTGGGATTCGAACCCGCGCCTCCAGTGGGGACTGCGACCCGAGCGCAGCGACTTAGACCACTCGGCCATCCTGACAGCTCTTTCCTTCCCAGGTTCATTGGGGGACTTTGACACCTGGTACCCGCCATTCATTTCAATTGGGCATTTCGACCATTCATTCCTATGGGGGAATCTCTGGGATTCGAACCCGCGCCTCCAGTGGGGACTGCGACCCGAGCGCAGCGACTTAGACCGCTCGGCCATCCTGACAGCTCTTTCCTTCCCAGGTTCATTGGGGGACTTTGACACCTGGTAGCCCGCCATTCATTTCAATTGGGCATTTCGACCATTCATTCCTATGGGGGAATCTCTGGGATTCGAACCCGCGCCTCCAGTGGGGACTGCGACCCGAGCGCAGCGACTTAGACCGCTCGGCCATCCTGACAGCTCTTTCCTTCCCAGGTTCATTGGGGGACTTTGACACCTGGTAGCCCGCCATTCATTTCAATTGGGCATTTCGACCATTCATTCCTATGGGGGAATCTCTGGGATTCGAACCCGCGCCTCCAGTGGGGACTGCGACCCGAGCGCAGCGACTTAGACCGCTCGGCCATCCTGACAGCTCTTTCCTTCCCAGGTTCATTGGGGGACTTTGACACCTGGTAGCCCGCCATTTATTTCAATTGGGCATTTCGACCTTTCATTCCTATGGGGGAATCTCTGGGATTCGAACCCGCGCCTCCAGTGGGGACTGCGACCCGAGCGCAGCGACTTAGACCGCTCGGCCATCCTGACAGCTCTTTCCTTCCCAGGTTCATTGGGGGACTTTGACACCTGGTACCCGCCATTCATTTCAATTGGGCATTTCGACCATTCATTCCTATGGGGGAATCTCTGGGATTCGAACCCGCGCCTCCAGTGGGGACTGCGACCCGAGCGCAGCGACTTAGACCGCTCAGCCATCCTGACAGCTCTTTCCTTCCCAGGTTCATTGGGGGACTTTGACACCTGGTAGCCCGCCATTCATTTCAATTGGGCATTTCGACCATTCATTCCTATGGGGGAATCTCTGGGATTCGAACCCGCGCCTCCAGTGGGGACTGCGACCCGAGCGCAGCGACTTAGACCGCTCGGCCATCCTGACAGCTCTTTCCTTCCCAGGTTCATTGGGGGACTTTGACACCTGGTAGCCCGCCATTTATTTCAATTGGGCATTTCGACCATTCATTCCTATGGGGGAAGCTCTGGGATTCGAACCCGCGCCTCCAGTGGGGACTGCGACCCGAGCGCAGCGACTTAGACCGCTCGGCCATCCTGACAGCTCTTTCCTTCCCAGGTTCATTGGGGGACTTTGACACCTGGTAGCCCGCCATTCATTTCAATTGGGCATTTCGACCATTCATTCCTATGGGGGAATCTCTGGGATTCGAACCCGCGCCTCCAGTGGGGACTGCGACCCGAGCGCAGCGACTTAGACCGCTCGGCCATCCTGACAGCTCTTTCCTTCCCAGGTTCATTGGGGGACTTTGACACCTGGTAGCCCGCCATTCATTTCAATTGGGCATTTCGACCATTCATTCCTATGGGGGAATCTCTGGGATTCGAACCCGCACCTCCAGTGGGGACTGCGACCCGAGCGCAGCGACTTAGACCGCTCAGCCATCCTGACAGCTCTTTCCTTCCCAGGTTCATTGGGGGACTTTGACACCTGGTAGCCCACCATTCATTTCAATGGGGCATTTCGACCATTCATTCATATGGGGGAATCTCTGGGATTCGAACCCGCGCCTCCAGTGGGGACTGCGACCCGAGCGCAGCGACTTAGACCGCTCGGCCATCCTGACAGCTCTTTCCTTCCAAGGTTCAATGGGGGACTTTGACACCTGGTAGCCCGCCATTC
Organism: Vanacampus margaritifer; assembly: GCF_051991255.1. Taxonomy (NCBI): domain Eukaryota; kingdom Metazoa; phylum Chordata; class Actinopteri; order Syngnathiformes; family Syngnathidae; genus Vanacampus; species Vanacampus margaritifer. Next base: position 30,322 of record NW_027520856.1, read on the forward strand.
ATTTCAATTGGGCATTTCGACCATTCATTCCTATGGGGGAATCTCTGGGATTCGAACCCGCGCCTCCAGTGGGGACTGCGACCCGAGCGCAGCGACTTAGACCGCTCGGCCATCCTGACAGCTCTTTCCTTCCCAGGTTCAATGGGGGACTTTGACACCTGGTAGCCCACCATTCATTTCAATTGGGCATTTCGACCATTCATTCCTATGGGGGAATCTCTGGGATTCGAACCCGCGCCTCCAGTGGGGACTGCGACCCGAGCGCAGCGACTTAGACCGCTCAGCCATCCTGACAGCTCTTTCCTTCCAAGGTTCAATGGGGGACTTTGACACCTGGTAGCCCGCCATTCATTTCAATTGGGCATTTCGACCATTCATTCCTATGGGGGAATCTCTGGGATTCGAACCCGCGCCTCCAGTGGGGACTGCGACCCGAGCGCAGCGACTTAGACCGCTCGGCCATCCTGACAGCTCTTTCCTTCCAAGGTTCAATGGGGGACTTTGACACCTGGTAGCCCGCCATTCATTTCAATTGGGCATTTCGACCATTCATTCCTATGGGGGAATCTCTGGGATTCGAACCCGCGCCTCCAGTGGGGACTGCGACCCGAGCGCAGCGACTTAGACCGCTCGGCCATCCTGACAGCTCTTTCCTTCCCAGGTTCAATGGTGGACTTTGACACCTGGTATCCCGCCATTCATTTCAATGGGGCATTTCGACCATTCATTCCTATGGGGGAATCTCTGGGATTCGAACCCGCGCCTCCAGTGGGGACTGCGACCCAAGCGCAGCGACTTAGACCGCTCGGCCATCCTGACAGCTCTTTCCTTCCCAGGTTCAATGGGGGACTTTGACACCTGGTAGCCCGCCATTCATTTCAATTGGGCATTTCGACCATTCATTCTTATGGGGGAATCTCTGGGATTCGAACCCGCGCCTCCAGTGGGGACTGCGACCCGAGCGCAGCGACTTAGACCGCTCGGCCATCCTGACAGCTCTTTCCTTCCCAGGTTCAATGGGGGACTTTGACACCTGGTAGCCCGCCATTCATTTCAATTGGGCATTTCGACCATTCATTCTTATGGGGGAATCTCTGGGATTCGAACCCGCGCCTCCAGTGGGGACTGCGACCCGAGCGCAGCGACTTAGACCGCTCGGCCATCCTGACAGCTCTTTCCTTCCCAGGTTCATTGGGGGACTTTGACACCTGGTAGCCCGCCATTCATTTCAATTGGGCATTTCGACCATTCATTCCTATGGGGGAATCTCTGGGATTCGAACCCGCGCCTCCAGTGGGGACTGCGACCCGAGCGCAGCGACTTAGACCGCTCGGCCATCCTGACAGCTCTTTCCTTCCCAGGTTCATTGGGGGACTTTGACACCTGTAGACCGCCATTCATTTCAATTGGGCATTTCGACCATTCATTCCTATGGGGGAATCTCTGGATTCGAACCCGCGCCTCCAGTGGGGACTGCGACCCGAGCGCAGCGACTTAGACCGCTCGGCCATCCTGACAGCTCTTTCCTTCCCAGGTTCATTGGGGGACTTTGACACCTGGTAGCCCGCCATTTATTTCAATTGGGCATTTTGACCTTTCATTCCTATGGGGGAATCTCTGGGATTCGAACCCGCGCCTCCAGTGGGGACTGCGACCCGAGCGCAGCGACTTAGACCGCTCAGCCATCCTGACAGCTCTTTCCTTCCCAGGTTCATTGGGGGACTTTGACACCTGGTAGCCCGCCATTCATTTCAATTGGGCATTTCGACCATTCATTCCTATGGGGGAATCTCTGGGATTCGAACCCGCGCCTCCAGTGGGGACTGCGACCCGAGCGCAGCGACTTAGACCGCTCGGCCATCCTGACAGCTCTTTCCTTCCCAGGTTCATTGGGGGACTTTGACACCTGGTAGCCCGCCATTCATTTCAATTGGGCATTTCGACCATTCATTCCTATGGGGGAATCTCTGGGATTCGAACCCGCGCCTCCAGTGGGGACTGCGACCCGAGCGCAGCGACTTAGACCGCTCGGCCATCCTGACAGCTCTTTCCTTCCAGGTTCATTGGGGGACTTTGACACCTGGTAGCCCGCCATTCATTTCAATGGGGCATTTCGACCATTCATTCATATGGGGGAATCTCTGGGATTCGAACCCGCGCCTCCAGTGGGGACTGCGACCCGAGCGCAGCGACTTAGACCGCTCAGCCATCCTGACAGCTCTTTCCTTCCAAGGGTTCAATGGGGGACTTTGACACCTGGTAGCCCGCCATTCATTTCAATTGGGCATTTCGACCATTCATTCCTATGGGGGAATCTCTGGGATTCGAACCCGCGCCTCCAGTGGGGACTGCGACCCGAGCGCAGCGACTTAGACCGCTCGGCCATCCTGACAGCTCTTTCCTTCCCAGGTTCATTGGGGACTTTGACACCTGGTAGCCCGCCATTTATTTCAATTGGGCATTTCGACCTTTCATTCCTATGGGGGAATCTCTGGGATTCGAACCCGCGCCTCAGTGGGGACTGCGACCCGAGCGCAGCGACTTAGACCGCTCGGCCATCCTGACAGCTCTTTCCTTCC
>NW_027520857.1:0-32773 GCF_051991255.1 Vanacampus margaritifer
ATCCCTGGTAGCCCGCCATTCATTTCAATGGGGGATTTCGACCACTGGGAGCAGGCCATTCATTTCAATGGAGGATTTCGACCCCGGGTAGCCCGCCATTCATTTCATTGCGGGATTTCGACCCCTGGGCACCCGCCATTCATTTCAATGGGGGATTTCGACCCCTGGTAGCCCGCCATTCATTTCATTGGGGGATTTTGATTCCTGGGCGCCTACCCTTCATTTCAATGGGGGAATTCGACCCCTGGTAGCCCGCCATTCATTTCATTGGGGGATTTTGATTCCTGGGCGCCCGCCATTCATTTCAATGGGGGAATTCGACCCCTGGTAGCCTGCCATTCATTTCAATGGGGGATTTCGACCCCTGGGAGCCCGCCATTCATTTCAATGGGGGATTTCGACCACTGGGAGCCAGCCATTCATTTCAATGGGGGATTTCGACCCCTAGGCGCCCCCGCCATTCATTCCTATGGGGGAATCTCGATCCCTGGTAGCCCGCCATTTATTCAATGGGGGATTTCAACCCCTGGTAACCTGCCATTCTATCCTATGGGGGATTTCGACCCCTGGGAACCCACCATTCATTTAAATGGGGGAATTCGACCCCTGGTAGCCCGCCATTCATTTCAATGGGGGATTTCGACCACTGGGAGCCCAATATTCATTTCTATGGGGGAATCTCGATCCCTAGTAGCCCGCCATTCATTTCAATGGGGGATTTCGACCCCTGGTAGCCCGCCATTCATTTCATTGGGGGATTTTGATTCCTGGGCGCCCACCCTTCATTTCAATGGGGGATTTCGACCCCTGGGTGCCCGCCATTCATTTCAATAGGGGAATTCGACCCCTGGGTGCCCGCCATTCGTTTCAATGGGGGATTTCGACCCCTGGTTGCCCGCCATTCATTTAATTGCGGGATTTCGACCCGTTGGCACCCGCCATTCATTTCAATGGGGGATTTCGACCCTTGTGTGCCCGCCATTCATTTCAATAGGGGAATTCGACCCCTGGGTGCCCGCCATTCATTTCATTGCGGGATTTCGACCCCTGGGCACCCGCCATTCATTTCAATGGGGGATTTCGACCCCTGGTAGCCCGCCATTCATTTCATTGGGGGATTTTGATTCCTGGGCGCCTACCCTTCATTTCAATGGGGGAATTCGACCCCTGGTAGCCCGCCATTCATTTCATTGGGGGATTTTGATTCCTGGGCGCCCGCCATTCATTTCAATGGGGGAATTCGACCCCTGGTAGCCCGCCATTCATTTCAATGGGGGATTTCGACCACTGGGAGCCAGCCATTCATTTCAATGGGGGATTTCGACCCCTAGGCGCCCCCCATTCATTTCAATGGGGGATTTTGACTCCTGGTCGCCCGCCATTCATTTCAATGGGGGAATTCGACCCCTGGGAGCCCGCCATTCATTTCAATGGGGGATTTCGACCACTGGGAGCCAGCCATTCCTTTCAATGGGGGATTTCGACCCCTAGGGGATTTCGATCCCTGGGCGCCCGCCATTCATTTCAATGGGGGATTTCGACCCCTGGTAGCCCGCCATTCATTTCTTGGGGGATTTTGATTCCTGGGCGCCCGCCATTCATTTCAATGGGGGAATTCAACCCCTGGTAGCCCGCCATTCATTTCAATGGGGGATTTCGACCCCTGGGTGCCCGCCATTCATTTCAATGGGGGATTTCGACCCCTGGTAGCCCGCCATTCATTTAATTGCGGGATTTCGACCCGTTGGCACCCGCCATTCATTTCAATGGGGGATTTCGATCCTTTTGTGCCCCCGCCATTCATTCCTATGAGGGAATCTCGATCCCTGGTAGCCCGCCATTCATTTCAATGGGGGATTTCAACCCCTGGTAACCTGCCATTCATTCCTATGGGGGATTTCGACCACTGGGAGACCATCATTCATTTCATTGGGGGATTTTGAATTCTGGGCGCTCGCCATTCATTTCAATGGGGGATTTCGACCCCTGTGTGCCCGCCATTCATTTCAATAAGGGAATTCGACCACTGGGTGCCCGCCATTCATTTCATTGCGGGATTTCGACCACTGGGCGCCCGCCATTCATTTCAATGGGGGATTTCGACCTCTGGTAGCCCGCCATTCATTTCATTGAGGGAATTCGGCCCCTGGGAGCCCGCCATTCATTTCAATGGGGGATTTCGACCACTGGGCGCCCGCCATTCATTTCAATGGGGGAATTCGACCCCTGGGAGCCCGCCATTCATTTCAATGGGGGATTTCGACCACTGGGAGCCAGCCATTCATTTCAATGGGGGATTTTGACCCCTAGGGGATTTCGATCCCTGGGCGCCCGCCATTCATTTCAATGGGGGATTTCGACCCCTGGTAGCCCGCCATTCATTTCATTGGGGGATTTTGATTCCTGGGCGCCCGCCATATATTTCAATGGGGGAATTCAACCCCTGGTAGCCCGCCATTCATTTCAATGGGGGATTTGGACCACTGCGAGCCCACCATTCATTTCTATGGGGGAATCTCGATCCCTGGTAGCCCGTCATTCATTTCAATGGGGGATTTCGACCCCTAGTAGCCCGTCATTCATTTCATTGCGGGATTTCGACCCCTGGGCGCCCGCCATTCATTTCAATGGGGGATTTCGACCCCTGGGAGCCCGCCATTCATTTCAATGGGGGATTTCGACCACTGGGAGCCAGCCATTCATTTCAATGGGGGATTTCGACCCCTAGGCGCCCCCGCCATTCATTCCTATGGGGGAATCTCGATCCCTGGTAGCCCGCTATTTTTTCAATGGGGGATTTCAACCCCTGGTAACCTGCCATTCATTCCTATGGGGGATTTTGACCCCTGGGAGCCCACCATTCATTTAAATGGGGGAATTCGACCCCTGGTAGCCCGCCATTCATTTCAATGGGGGATTTCGACCACTGGGAGCCCAATATTCATTTCTATGGGGGAATCTCGATCCCTAGTAGCCCGCCATTCATTTCAATGGGGGATTTCGACCCCGGGTAGCCCGCCATTCATTTCATTGCGGGATTTCGACCCCTGGGCACCCGCCATTCATTTCAATGGGGGATTTCGACCCCTGGTAGCCCGCCATTCATTTCATTGGGGGATTTTGATTCCTGGGCGCCTACCCTTCATTTCAATGGGGGAATTCGACCCCTGGTAGCCCGCCATTCATTTCATTGGGGGATTTTGATTCCTGGGCGCCCGCCATTCATTTCAATAGGGGAATTCGACCCAGGGTAGCCCGCCATTCATTTCAATGGGGGATTTCGACCACTGGGAGCCAGCCATTCATTTCAATGGGGGATTTCGACCCCTAGGCGCCCGCCATTCATTTCAATGGGGGATTTTGACTCCTGGTCGCCCGCCATTCATTTCAATGGGGGATTTCGACCACTGGGAGCCAGCCATTCCTTTCAATGGGGGATTTCGACCCCTAGGGGATTTCGATCCCTGGGCGCCCGCCATTCATTTCAATGGGGGATTTCGACCCCTGGTAGCCCGCCATTCATTTCTTGGGGGATGTTGATTCCTGGGCGCCCGCCATTAATTTCAATGGGGGAATTCAACCCATGGTAGCCCGCCATTCATTTAAATGGGGGATTTCGACCACTGGGAGCCAGCCATTCATTTCAATGGGGGATTTCGACCCCTGGGTGCCCGCCATTCATTTCAATAGGGGAATTCGACCCCTGGGTGCCCGCCATTCATTTCAATGGGGGATTTCGACCCCTGGTAGCCCGCCATTCATTTAATTGCGGGATTTCGACCCGTTGGCACCCGCCATTCATTTCAATGGGGGATTTCGACCCTTGTGTGCCCGCCATTCATTTCAATAGGGGAATTCGACCCCTGGGTGCCCGCCATTCATTTCATTGCGGGATTTCGACCACTGGGCGCCCGCCATTCATTTCAATGGGGGATTTCGACCTCTGGTAGCCCGCCATTCATTTCATTGGGGGAATTCGACTCCTGGGAGCCCGCCATTCATTTCAATGGGGGATTTCGACCACTGGGCGCCAAACATTCATTTCAATGGGGGAATTCGACCCCTGGGAGCCCGCCATTCATTTCAATGGGGGATTTCGACCACTGGGAGCCAGCCATTCATTTCAATGGGGGATTTCGACCCCTAGGCGCCCCCGCCATTCATTTCAATGGGGGATTTCGACCCCTGGTAGACCGCCATTCATTTCATTGGGGGATTTGGATCCCTGGTAGCCCGCCATTCATTTCAATGGGGGATTTCAACCCCTGGTAACCTGCCATTCATTCCTATGGGGGATTTCGACCCCTGGGAGTCCACCATTCATTTAAATGGGGGAATTCGACCCCTGGGTTCCCGCCATTCATTTCAATAAGGGAATTCGACACCTGGTAGCCCGCCAAACATTTCAATGCGGGATTTCAACCCCTGGAAGCCCGCCATTCATTTCAATGAGGGATTTCGACCCCTGGGAGCCCTCTATTCATTTCAATGGGAGATTTCGACCCCTGGTAGCCCGCCATTCATTTCATTGGGGGAGTTTGATTCCTCAGCGCCCGTCATTCATTTCAATGGGGGATTTCGATCCCTGAGCGTCCGCCATTCATTTCAATGGGGGATTTCGACCCCTGGTAGCCCGCCATTCATTTCATTGGAGGATTTTGATTCCTGGGCGCCAGCCATTCATTTCAATGGGGGATTTCGACCCCTAGGCGCCCGCCATTCATTTCAATTGGGGATTTCAACCCCTGGGAGCCCGCCATTCATTTCAATGGGGGATTTCGACCACTGGGAGCCAGCCATTCATTTCAATGGGGGATTTCGACCCCTAGGCGCCCCCGCCATTCATTCCTATAGGGGGAATCTCGATCCCTGGTAGCCCGCCATTCATTTCAATGGGGGATTTCAACCCCTGGTAACCTGCCATTCATTCCTATGGGGGATTTCGACCACTGGGAGACCATCATTCATTTCATTGGGGGATTTTGATTCCTGGTCGCCCGCCATTCATTTCAATAGGGGAATTCAACCCCTGGGAGCCCGCCATTCATTTAAATGGGGGATTTCGACCACTGGGAGCCAGCCATTCATTTCAATGGGGGATTTCAAACCCTAGGCGCCCCCGCCATTCATTTCAATGGGAGATTTTGACACAAGTGGGCCCGCCATTCATTTCAATGGGGGATTTTGACCCCTGGTAGCCCGCAATTCATTTCATTGGGGGATTTTGATTCCTGGGCGCCCGCCATATATTTCAATGGGGGATTTTGACTCCTGGTCGCCCGCCATTCATTTCAATGGGGGGATTCGACCCCTGGGCGCCCGCCATTCATTTCAATGGGGGATTTCGACCACTGGGAGCCAGCCATTCCTTTCAATTGGGGATTTCGACCACTAGGAGCCCACCATACATTTCTATAGGGGAATCTCGATCCCTAGTAGCCCGCCATTCATTTCAATGGGGGATTTCGACCCCTGGTAGCCCGCCATTCATTTCCTTGGGGGATTTTGATTCCTGGGCGCCCACCCTTCATTTCAATGGGGGAATTCGACCCCTGGTAGCCCGTCATTCATTTCAATGGGGGATTTCGACCACTGGGAGCCAGCCATTCATTTCAATGGGGGATTTCGACCCCTGGGTGCCCGCCATTCATTTCAATAGGGGAATTCGACCCCTGGGTGCCCGCCAATCATTTCAATGGGGGATTTCGACCCCTGGTAGCCCGCCATTCATTTAATTGCGGGATTTCGACCCCTTGGCACCCGCCATTCATTTCAATGGGGGATTTCGACCCTTGTGTGCCCGCCATTCATTTCAATAGGGGAATTCGACCCCTGGGTGCCCGCCATTCATTTCATTGCGGGATTTCGACCACTGGGCGCCCGCCATTCATTTCAATGGGTGATTTCGACCTCTGGTAGCCCGCCATTCATTTCATTGAGGGAATTCGACTCCTGGGAGCCCGCCATTCATTTCAATGGGGGATTTCGACCACTGGGAGCCCAATATTCATTTCTATGGGGGAATCTCGATCCCTAGTAGCCCGCCATTCATTTCAATGGGGGATTTCGACCCCTGGTAGCCCGCCATTCATTTCATTGCGGGATTTCGACCCCTGGGCACCCGCCATTCATTTCAATGGGGGATTTCGACCCCTGGTAGACCGCCATTCATTTCATTGGGGGATTTTGATTCCTGGGCGCCCACCCTTCATTTCAATGGGGGAATTCGACCCCTGGTAGCCCGCCATTCATTTCATTGGGGGATTTTGATTCCTGGAACCCGCCATTCATTTCAATGGGGGAATTCGACCCCTGGTAGCCCGCCATTCATTTCAATGGGGGATTTCGACCACTGGGAGCCAGCCATTCATTTCAATGGGGGATTTCGACCCCTAGGCGCCCGCCATTCATTTCAATGGGGGATTTTGACTCCTGGTCGCCCGCCATTCATTTCAATGGGGGAATTCGACCCCTGGGAGCCCGCCATTCATTTCAATGGGGGATTTCGACAACTGAGAGCCAGCCATTCCTTTCAATGGGGGATTTCGACTCCTAGGGGATTTCGATCCCTGGGCGCCCGCCATTCATTTCAATGGGGGATTTCAACCACTGGTAGCCCGCCATTCATTTCATTGGGGGATTTTGATTCCTGGGCGCCCGCCATTCATTTCAATGGGGGAATTCGACCCCTGGTAGACCGCCTTTCATTTCAATGGGGAATTTCGACCACTAGGAGCCAGCCAATCATTTCAATGGGGGATTTCGACCCCTAGGCGCCCGCCATTCATTTCAATGGGGGATTTTGACTCCTGGTCGCCCGGCATTCATTTCAATGGGGGAATTCGATCCCTGGGAGCCCGCCATTCATTTCAATGAGGGATTTCGACCACTGGGAGCCAGCCATTCATTTCAATGGGGGATTTCGACCCCTAGGGGATTTCGATCCCTGGGCGCCCGCCATTCATTTCAATGGGGGATTTCATCCCCTGGTAGCCCGCCATTCATTTCAATGGGGGATTTCGACCACTGCGAGCCCACCATTCATTTCTATGGGGGAATCTCGATCCCTGGTAGCCCGTCATTCATTTCAATGGGGGATTTCGACCCATGGTAGCCCTTCATTCATTTCATTGCGGGATTTCGACCCCTGGGCGCACGCCATTCATTTCAATGGGGGATTTCGACCCCTGGGAGCCCGCCATTCATTTCAATGGGGGATTTCGACCCCTAGGCGCTCCCACCATTAATTCCTATGGGGGAATCTCGATCCCTGGTAGCCCGCCATTTATTCAATGGGGTATTTCAACCCCTGGTAACCTGCCATTCATTCCTATGGGGGATTTCGACCCCTGGGAACCCACCATTCATTTAAATGGGGGAATTCGACCCCTGGTAGCCCGCCATTCATTTCATTGGGGGATTTTGATTCCTGGGCGCCCACCCTTCATTTCAATGGGGGAATTCGACCCCTGGTAGCCCGCCATTCATTTCATTGGGGGATTTTGATTCCTGGAACCCGCCATTCATTTCAATGGGGGAATTCGACCCCTGGTAGCCCGCCATTCATTTCAATGGGGGATTTCGACCACTGGGAGCCCAATATTCATTTCTATGGGGGAATCTCGCTCCCTAGTAGCCCGCCATTCATTTCAATGGGGGATTTCGACCCCTGGGCACCCGCCATTCATTTCAATGGGGGATTTCGACCCTTGTGTGCCCCCGCCATTCATTCCTATGGGGGAATCTCGATCCCTGGTAGCCCGCCATTCATTTCAATGGGGGATTTCAACCCCTGGTAACCTGCCATTCATTCCTATGGGGGATTTCGACCACTGGGAGACCATCATTCATTTCATTGGGGGATTTTGATTCCTGGGCGCTCGCCATTCATTTCAATGGGGGATTTCGACCCCTGTGTGCCCGCCATTCATTTCAATAAGGGAATTCGACCACTGGGTGCCCGCCATTCATTTCATTGCGGGATTTCGACCACTGGGCGCCCGCCATTCATTTCAATGGGGGATTTCGACCTCTGGTAGCCCGCCATTCATTTCATTGAGGGAATTCGTTCCCTGGGAGCCCGCCATTCATTTCAATGGGGGATTTCGACCACTGGGCGCCAGCCATTCATTTCAATGGGGGAATTCGACCCCTAGGCGCCCCCGCCATTCATTTCAATGGGGGATTTCGACCCCTGGTAGACCGCCATTCATTTCATTGGGGGATTTGGATCCCTGGTAGCCCGCCATTCATTTCAATGGGGGATTTCAACCCCTGGTAACCTGCCATTCATTCCTATGGGGGATTTCGACCCCTGGGAGTCCACCATTCATTTAAATGGGGGAATTCGACCCCTGGGTTCCCGCCATTCATTTCAATAAGGGAATTCGACACCTGGTAGCCCGCCAAACATTTCAATGCGGGATTTCAACCCCTGGAAGCCCGCCATTCATTTCAATGAGGGATTTCGACCCCTGGGAGCCCTCTATTCATTTCAATGGGAGATTTCGACCCCTGGTAGCCCGCCATTCATTTCATTGGGGGAGTTTGATTCCTCAGCGCCCGTCATTCATTTCAATGGGGGATTTCGATCCCTGAGCGTCCGCCATTCATTTCAATGGGGGATTTCGACCCCTGGTAGCCCGCCATTCATTTCATTGGAGGATTTTGATTCCTGGGCGCCAGCCATTCATTTCAATGGGGGATTTCGACCCCTAGGCGCCCGCCATTCATTTCAATTGGGGATTTCAACCCCTGGGAGCCCGCCATTCATTTCAATGGGGGATTTCGACCACTGGGAGCCAGCCATTCATTTCAATGGGGGATTTCGACCCCTAGGCGCCCCCGCCATTCATTCCTATAGGGGGAATCTCGATCCCTGGTAGCCCGCCATTCATTTCAATGGGGGATTTCAACCCCTGGTAACCTGCCATTCATTCCTATGGGGGATTTCGACCACTGGGAGACCATCATTCATTTCATTGGGGGATTTTGATTCCTGGTCGCCCGCCATTCATTTCAATAGGGGAATTCAACCCCTGGGAGCCCGCCATTCATTTAAATGGGGGATTTCGACCACTGGGAGCCAGCCATTCATTTCAATGGGGGATTTCAAACCCTAGGCGCCCCCGCCATTCATTTCAATGGGAGATTTTGACACAAGTGGGCCCGCCATTCATTTCAATGGGGGATTTTGACCCCTGGTAGCCCGCAATTCATTTCATTGGGGGATTTTGATTCCTGGGCGCCCGCCATATATTTCAATGGGGGATTTTGACTCCTGGTCGCCCGCCATTCATTTCAATGGGGGGATTCGACCCCTGGGCGCCCGCCATTCATTTCAATGGGGGATTTCGACCACTGGGAGCCAGCCATTCCTTTCAATTGGGGATTTCGACCACTAGGAGCCCACCATACATTTCTATAGGGGAATCTCGATCCCTAGTAGCCCGCCATTCATTTCAATGGGGGATTTCGACCCCTGGTAGCCCGCCATTCATTTCCTTGGGGGATTTTGATTCCTGGGCGCCCACCCTTCATTTCAATGGGGGAATTCGACCCCTGGTAGCCCGTCATTCATTTCAATGGGGGATTTCGACCACTGGGAGCCAGCCATTCATTTCAATGGGGGATTTCGACCCCTGGGTGCCCGCCATTCATTTCAATAGGGGAATTCGACCCCTGGGTGCCCGCCAATCATTTCAATGGGGGATTTCGACCCCTGGTAGCCCGCCATTCATTTAATTGCGGGATTTCGACCCCTTGGCACCCGCCATTCATTTCAATGGGGGATTTCGACCCTTGTGTGCCCGCCATTCATTTCAATAGGGGAATTCGACCCCTGGGTGCCCGCCATTCATTTCATTGCGGGATTTCGACCACTGGGCGCCCGCCATTCATTTCAATGGGTGATTTCGACCTCTGGTAGCCCGCCATTCATTTCATTGAGGGAATTCGACTCCTGGGAGCCCGCCATTCATTTCAATGGGGGATTTCGACCACTGGGAGCCCAATATTCATTTCTATGGGGGAATCTCGATCCCTAGTAGCCCGCCATTCATTTCAATGGGGGATTTCGACCCCTGGTAGCCCGCCATTCATTTCATTGCGGGATTTCGACCCCTGGGCACCCGCCATTCATTTCAATGGGGGATTTCGACCCCTGGTAGACCGCCATTCATTTCATTGGGGGATTTTGATTCCTGGGCGCCCACCCTTCATTTCAATGGGGGAATTCGACCCCTGGTAGCCCGCCATTCATTTCATTGGGGGATTTTGATTCCTGGAACCCGCCATTCATTTCAATGGGGGAATTCGACCCCTGGTAGCCCGCCATTCATTTCAATGGGGGATTTCGACCACTGGGAGCCAGCCATTCATTTCAATGGGGGATTTCGACCCCTAGGCGCCCGCCATTCATTTCAATGGGGGATTTTGACTCCTGGTCGCCCGCCATTCATTTCAATGGGGGAATTCGACCCCTGGGAGCCCGCCATTCATTTCAATGGGGGATTTCGACAACTGAGAGCCAGCCATTCCTTTCAATGGGGGATTTCGACTCCTAGGGGATTTCGATCCCTGGGCGCCCGCCATTCATTTCAATGGGGGATTTCAACCACTGGTAGCCCGCCATTCATTTCATTGGGGGATTTTGATTCCTGGGCGCCCGCCATTCATTTCAATGGGGGAATTCGACCCCTGGTAGACCGCCTTTCATTTCAATGGGGAATTTCGACCACTAGGAGCCAGCCAATCATTTCAATGGGGGATTTCGACCCCTAGGCGCCCGCCATTCATTTCAATGGGGGATTTTGACTCCTGGTCGCCCGGCATTCATTTCAATGGGGGAATTCGATCCCTGGGAGCCCGCCATTCATTTCAATGAGGGATTTCGACCACTGGGAGCCAGCCATTCATTTCAATGGGGGATTTCGACCCCTAGGGGATTTCGATCCCTGGGCGCCCGCCATTCATTTCAATGGGGGATTTCATCCCCTGGTAGCCCGCCATTCATTTCAATGGGGGATTTCGACCACTGCGAGCCCACCATTCATTTCTATGGGGGAATCTCGATCCCTGGTAGCCCGTCATTCATTTCAATGGGGGATTTCGACCCATGGTAGCCCTTCATTCATTTCATTGCGGGATTTCGACCCCTGGGCGCACGCCATTCATTTCAATGGGGGATTTCGACCCCTGGGAGCCCGCCATTCATTTCAATGGGGGATTTCGACCCCTAGGCGCTCCCACCATTAATTCCTATGGGGGAATCTCGATCCCTGGTAGCCCGCCATTTATTCAATGGGGTATTTCAACCCCTGGTAACCTGCCATTCATTCCTATGGGGGATTTCGACCCCTGGGAACCCACCATTCATTTAAATGGGGGAATTCGACCCCTGGTAGCCCGCCATTCATTTCATTGGGGGATTTTGATTCCTGGGCGCCCACCCTTCATTTCAATGGGGGAATTCGACCCCTGGTAGCCCGCCATTCATTTCATTGGGGGATTTTGATTCCTGGAACCCGCCATTCATTTCAATGGGGGAATTCGACCCCTGGTAGCCCGCCATTCATTTCAATGGGGGATTTCGACCACTGGGAGCCCAATATTCATTTCTATGGGGGAATCTCGCTCCCTAGTAGCCCGCCATTCATTTCAATGGGGGATTTCGACCCCTGGGCACCCGCCATTCATTTCAATGGGGGATTTCGACCCTTGTGTGCCCCCGCCATTCATTCCTATGGGGGAATCTCGATCCCTGGTAGCCCGCCATTCATTTCAATGGGGGATTTCAACCCCTGGTAACCTGCCATTCATTCCTATGGGGGATTTCGACCACTGGGAGACCATCATTCATTTCATTGGGGGATTTTGATTCCTGGGCGCTCGCCATTCATTTCAATGGGGGATTTCGACCCCTGTGTGCCCGCCATTCATTTCAATAAGGGAATTCGACCACTGGGTGCCCGCCATTCATTTCATTGCGGGATTTCGACCACTGGGCGCCCGCCATTCATTTCAATGGGGGATTTCGACCTCTGGTAGCCCGCCATTCATTTCATTGAGGGAATTCGTTCCCTGGGAGCCCGCCATTCATTTCAATGGGGGATTTCGACCACTGGGCGCCAGCCATTCATTTCAATGGGGGAATTCGACCCCTGGGAGCCCGCCATTCATTTCAATGGGGGATTTCGACCACTGGGAGCCAGCCATTCATTTCAATGGGAGATTTCGACCCCTAGGGGATTTCGATCCCTGGGCGCCCGCCATTCATTTCAATGGGGGATTTCGACCCCTGGTAGCCCGCCATTCATTTCATTGGGGGATTTTGATTCCTGGGCGCCCGCCATATATTTCAATGGGGGAATTCAACCCCTGGTAGCCCGCCATTCATTTCAATGGGGGATTTCGACCACTGGGTGCCCGCCATTCATTTCATTGCGGGATTTCGACCACTGGGCGCCCGCCATTCATTTCAATGGGGGATTTCGACCTCTGGTAGCCCGCCATTCATTTCATTGAGGGAATTCGTTCCCTGGGAGCCCGCCATTCATTTCAATGGGGGATTTCGACCACTGGGCGCCAGCCATTCATTTCAATGGGGGAATTCGACCCCTGGGAGCCCGCCATTCATTTCAATGGGGGATTTCGACCACTGGGAGCCAGCCATTCATTTCAATGGGAGATTTCGACCCCTAGGGGATTTCGATCCCTGGGCGCCCGCCATTCATTTCAATGGGGGATTTCGACCCCTGGTAGCCCGCCATTCATTTCATTGGGGGATTTTGATTCCTGGGCGCCCGCCATATATTTCAATGGGGGAATTCAACCCCTGGTAGCCCGCCATTCATTTCTATGGGGGATTTCGACCCCTGGTAGCCCGTCATTCATTTCATTGCGGGATTTCGACCCCTGGGCGCCCGCCATTAATTTCAATGGGGGATTTCGACCCCTGGGAGCCCGCCATTCATTTCAATGGGGGATTTCGACCACTGGGAGCCAGCCATTCATTTCAATGGGGGATTTCGACCCCTAGGCGCCCCCGCAATTCATTCCTATGGGGGAATCTCGATCCCTGGTAGCCCGCCATTTATTCAATGGGGGATTTCAACCCCTGGTAACCTGCCATTCATTCCTATGGGGGATTTCGACCCCTGGGAGCCCACCATTCATTTAAATGGGGGAATTCGACCCCTGGTTGCCCGCCATTCATTTCAATGGGGGATTTCGACCACTGGGAGCCCAATATTCATTTCTATGGGGGAATCTCGATCCCTAGTAGCCCGCCATTCATTTCAATGGGGGATTTCGACCCCGGGTAGCCCGCCATTCATTTCATTGCGGGATTTCGACCCCTGGGCACCCGCCATTCATTTCAATGGGGGATTTCGACCCCTGGTAGCCCGCCATTCATTTCATTGGGGGATTCTGATTCCTGGGCGCCTACCCTTCATTTCAATGGGGGAATTCGACCCCTGGTAGCCCGCCATTCATTTCATTGGGGGATTTTGATTCCTGGGCGCCCGCCATTCATTTCAATGGGGGAATTCGACCCCTGGTAGCCCGCCATTCATTTCAATGGGGGATTTCGACCACTGGGAGCCAGCCATTCATTTCAATGGGGGATTTCGACCCCTAGGCGCCCGCCATTCATTTCAATGGGGGATTTTGACTCCTGGTCGCCCGCCATTCATTTCAATGGGGGAATTCGACCCCTGGGAGCCCGCCATTCATTTCAATGGGGGATTTCGACCACTGGGAGCCAGCCATTCCTTTCAATGGGGGATTTCGACCCCTAGGGGATTTCGATCCCTGGGCGCCCGCCATTCATTTCAATGGGGGATTTCGACCCCTGGTAGCCCGCCATTCATTTCTTGGGGGATTTTGATTCCTGGGCGCCCGCCATTCATTTCAATGGGGGAATTCAACCCATGGTAGCCCGCCATTCATTTCAATGGGGGATTTCGACCACTGGGAGCCAGCCATTCATTTCAATGGGGGATTTCGACCCCTGGGTGCCCGCCATTCATTTCAATAGGGGAATTCGACCCCTGGGTGCCCGCCATTCATTTCAATGGGGGATTTCGACCCCTGGTAGCCCGCCATTCATTTAATTGCGGGATTTCGACCCGTTGGCACCCGCCATTCATTTCAATGGGGGATTTCGACCCTTGTGTGCCCGCCATTCATTTCAATAGGGGAATTCGACCCCTGGGTGCCCGCCATTCATTTCATTGCGGGATTTCGACCACTGGGCGCCCGCCATTCATTTCAATGGGGGATTTCGACCTCTGGTAGCCCGCCATTCATTTCATTGGGGGAATTCGACTCCTGGGAGCCCGCCATTCATTTCAATGGGGGAATTCGACCCCTGGGAGCCCGCCATTCATTTCAATGGGGGATTTCGACCACTGGGAGCCAGCCATTCATTTCAATGGGGGATTTCGACCTCTAGGCGCCCCCGCCATTCATTTCAATGGGGGATTTCGACCCCTGGTAGACCGCCATTCATTTCATTGGGGGATTTGGATCCTTGGTAGCCCGCCATTCATTTCAATGGGGGATTTCAACCCCTGGTAACCTGCCATTCATTCCTATGGGGGATTTCGACCCCTGGGAGTCCACCATTCAATTAAATGGGGGAATTCGACCCCTGGGTTCCCGCCATTCATTTCAATAAGGGAATTCGACCCCTGGTAGCCCGCCAAACATTTCAATGCGGGATTTCAACCCCTGGAAGCCCGCCATTCATTTCAATGAGGGATTTCGACCCCTGGGAGCCCTCTATACATTTCAATGGGAGATTTCGACCCCTGGTAGCCCGCCATTCATTTCATTGGGGGAGTTTGATTCCTCAGCGCCCGTCATTCATTTCAATGGGGGATTTCGATCCCTGAGCTCCCGCCATTCATTTCAATGGGGGATTTCGACCCCTGGTAGCCCACCATTCATTTCATTGGGGGATTTTGATTCCTGGGCGCCAGCCATTCATTTCAATGGGGGATTTCGACCCCTAGGCGCCCGCCATTCATTTCAATTGGGGATTTCAACCCCTGGTAACCCGCCATTCATTCCTATGGGGGATTTCGACCCCTGGGAGCCCACCATTCATTTAAATTGGGTAATTCGACCCCTGGTAGCCCGCCATTCATTTCAATGGGGGATTTTGACCACTGGGAGCCCACCATTCATTTCTATGGGGGAATCTGGATCCCTGGTAGCCCGCCATTCATTTCAATGGGAGATTTCGACCACTGGGAGCCAGCCATTCATTTCAATGGGGGATTTCGACCCCTAGGCGCCCGCCATTCATTTCAATGGGGGAATTCGACACCTGGGAGCCCGCCATTCATTTCAATGGGGGATTTCGACCACTCGGAGACAGCCATTCATTTCAATGGGGGATTTCGACCCCTAGGCGCCCCCTCCATTCATTCCTATGGGGGAATCTCGATCCCTGGTAGCCCGCCATTCATTTCAATGGGGGATTTCAACCCCTGGTAACCTGCCATTCATTCCTATGGGGGATTTCGACCACTGGGAGACCATCATTCATTTCATTGGGGGATTTTGATTCCTGGTCGCCCGCCATTCATTTCAATGGGGGAATTCAACCCCTGGGAGCCCGCCATTCATTTAAATGGGGGATTTCGACCACTGGGAGCCAGCCATTCATTTCAATGGGGGATTTCAAACCCTAGGCGCCCCCGCCATTCATTTCAATGGGAGATTTTGACACAAGTGGGCCCGCCATTCATTTCAATGGGGGATTTTGACCCCTGGTAGCCCGCAATTCATTTCATTGGGGGATTTTGATTCCTGGGCGCCCGCCATATATTTCAATGGGGGATTTTGACTCCTTGTCGCCCGCCATTCATTTCAATGGGGGAATTCGACCCCTGGACGCCCGCCATTCATTTCAATGGGGGATTTCGACCACTGGGAGCCAGCCATTCCTTTCAATGGGGGATTTCGACCACTAGGAGCCCACCATTCATTTCTATGGGGGAATCTCGATTCCTGGTAGCCCGTCATTCATTTCAATGGGGGATTTCGACCCCTGATAGCCCGCCATTAATTTCATTGCGGGATTTCGACCCCTGGGAGCCCACCATTCATTTAAATGGGGGAATTCGACCTCTGGTAGCCCGCCATTCATTTCAATGGGGGATTTTGACCACTGGGAGCCAGCCATTCATTTCAATGGGGGATTTCGACCCCTAGGCGCCCGCCATTCATTTCAATGGGGGATTTTGACTCCTGGTCGCCCGCCATTCATTTCAATGGGGGATTTCGACCACTGGGAGCCCAATATTCATTTCTATGGGGGAATCTCGATCCCTAGTAGCCCCCCATTCATTTCAATGGGGGAATTCGACCCCTGGTAGCCCGCCATTCATTTCATTGGGGGATTTTGATTCCTGGGAGCCCACCATTCATTTAAATGGGGGAATTCGACCTCTGGTAGCCCGCCATTCATTTCAATGGGGGATTTTGACCACTGGGAGCCAGCCATTCATTTCAATGGGGGATTTCGACCCCTAGGCGCCCGCCATTCATTTCAATGGGGGATTTTGACTCCTGGTCGCCCGCCATTCATTTCAATGGGGGAATTCGACCCCTGGGAGCCCGCCATTCATTTCAATGGGGGATTTCGACCACTGGGAGCCAGCCATTCCTTTCAATGGGGGATTTCGACTCCTAGGGGATTTCGATCCCTGGGCGCCCGCCATTCATTTCAATGGGGGATTTCGACCACTGGGCGCCCGCCATTCATTTCAATCGGGGACTTCGACCCCTGGGAGCCCGCCATTCATTTCAATGGGGGATTTCCACCACTGGGAGCCAGCCAATTATTTCAATGGGGGATTTCGACACCTGGTAGCCCGCCATTCATTTCATTGCGGGATTTCGACCCCTGGTAGCCCGCCATTCATTTCATTGGGGGATTTTGATTCCTTGGCGCCCGCCATTCATTTCAATGGGGGATTTCGACCACTGGGAGCCAGCCATTCCTTTCAATGGGGGATTTTGACTCCTGGTCGCCCGCCATTCATTTCAATGGGGGAATTCGACCCCTGGGAGCCCGCCATTCCTTTCAATGGGGGATTTCGACCACTAGGAGCCCACCATTCATTTCTATGGGGGAATCTCGATCCCTGGTAGCCCGTCATTCATTTCAATGGGGGATTTCGACCCCTGATAGCCCGCCATTAATTTCATTGCGGGATTTCGACACCTGGGAGCCCACCATTCATTTAAATGGGGGAATTCGACCCCTGGTAGCCCGCCATTCATTTCAATGGGGGATTTCGACCACTGGGAGCCCAATATTCATTTCTATGGGGGAATCTCGATCCCTAGTAGCCCGCCATTCATTTCAATGGGGGATTTCGACCCCTGGTAGCCCGCCATTCATTTCCTTGGGGGATTTTGATTCCTGGGCGCCCACCCTTCATTTCAATGGGGGAATTCGACCCCTGGTAGCCCGCCATTCATTTCAATGGGGGATTTCGACCACTGGGAGCCAGCCATTCATTTCAATGGGGGATTTCGACCCCTGGGTGCCCGCCATTCATTTCAATAGGGGAATTCGACCCCTGGGTGCCCGCCAATCATTTCAATGGGGGATTTCGACCCCTGGTAGCCCGCCATTCATTTAAGTGCGGGATTTCGACCCCTTGGCACCCGCCATTCATTTCAATGGGGGATTTCGACCCTTGTGTGCCCGCCATTCATTTCAATAGGGGAATTCGACCCCTGGGTGCCCGCCATTCATTTCATTGCGGGATTTCGACCCCTGGTTGCCCGCCATTCATTTAATTGCGGGATTTCGACCCGTTGGCACCCGCCATTCATTTCAATGGGGGATTTCGACACTTGTGTGCCCCCGCCATTCATTCCTATGGGGGAATCTCGATCCCTGGTAGCCCGCCATTCATTTCAATGGGGGATTTCAACCCCTGGTAACCTGCCATTCATTCCTATGGGGGATTTCGACCACTGGGAGACCATCATTCATTTCATTGGGGGATTTTGATTCCTGGGCGCTCGCCATTCATTTCAATGGGGGATTTCGACCCCTGTGTGCCCGCCATTCATTTCAATAAGGGAATTCGACCACTGGGTGCCCGCCATTCATTTCATTGCGGGATTTCGACCACTGGGCGCCCGCCATTCATTTCAATGGGGGATTTCGACCTCTGGTAGACCGCCATTCATTTCATTGAGGGAATTCGGCCCCTGGGAGCCCGCCATTCATTTCAATGGGGGATTTCGACCACTGGGCGCCTGCCATTCATTTCAATGGGGGAATTCGACCCCTGGGAGCCCGCCATTCATTTCAATTGGGGATTTCGACCACTGGGAGCCAGCCATTCATTTCAATGGGGGATTTCGACCCCTAGGGGATTTCGATCCCTGGGCGCCCGCCATTCATTTCAATGGGGGATTTCGACCCCTGGTAGCCCGCCATTCATTTCAATGGGGGATTTCGACCACTGCGAGCCCACCATTCATTTCTATGGGGGAATCTCGATCCCTGGTAGCCCGTCATTCATTTCAATGGGGGATTTCGACCCTCTGGTAGCCCGTCATTCATTTCATTGCGGGATTTCGACCCCTGGGCGCCCGCCATTCATTTCAATGGGGGATTTCGACCCCTGGGAGCCCGCCATTCATTTCAATGGGGGATTTCGACCACTGGGAGCCAGCCATTGATTTCAATGGGGGATTTCGACCCCTAGGCGCCCCCGCCATTCATTCCTATGGGGGAATCTCGATCCCTGGTAGCCCGCCATTTATTCAATGGGGGATTTCAACCCCTGGTAACCTGCCATTCATTCCTATGGGGGATTTCGACCCCTGGGAGCCCACCATTCGTTTAAATGGGGGAATTCGACCCCTGGTAGCCCGCCATTCATTTCAATGGGGGATTTCGACCACTGGGAGCCCAATATTCATTTCTATGGGGGAATCTCGATCCCTAGTAGCCCGCCATTCATTTCAATGGGGGATTTCGACCCCGGGTAGCCCGCCATTCATTTCATTGCGGGATTTCGACCCCTGGGCACCCGCCATTCATTTCAATGGGGGATTTCGACCCCTGGTAGCCCGCCATTCATTTCATTGGGGGATTTTGATTCCTGGGCGCCTACCCTTCATTTCAATGGGGGAATTCGACCCCTGGTAGCCCGCCATTCATTTCATTGGGGGATTTTGATTCCTGGGCGCCCGCCATTCATTTCAATGGGGGAATTCGACCCCTGGTAGCCTGCCATTCATTTCAATGGGGGATTTCGACCCCTGGGAGCCCGCCATTCATTTCAATGGGGGATTTCGACCACTGGGAGCCAGCCATTCATTTCAATGGGGGATTTCGACCCCTAGGCGCCCCCGCCATTCATTCCTATGGGGGAATCTCGATCCCTGGTAGCCCGCCATTTATTCAATGGGGGATTTCAACCCCTGGTAACCTGCCATTCTATCCTATGGGGGATTTCGACCCCTGGGAACCCACCATTCATTTAAATGGGGGAATTCGACCCCTGGTAGCCCGCCATTCATTTCAATGGGGGATTTCGACCACTGGGAGCCCAATATTCATTTCTATGGGGGAATCTCGATCCCTAGTAGCCCGCCATTCATTTCAATGGGGGATTTCGACCCCTGGTAGCCCGCCATTCATTTCATTGGGGGATTTTGATTCCTGGGCGCCCACCCTTCATTTCAATGGGGGATTTCGACCCCTGGGTGCCCGCCATTCATTTCAATAGGGGAATTCGACCCCTGGGTGCCCGCCATTCGTTTCAATGGGGGATTTCGACCCCTGGTTGCCCGCCATTCATTTAATTGCGGGATTTCGACCCGTTGGCACCCGCCATTCATTTCAATGGGGGATTTCGACCCTTGTGTGCCCGCCATTCATTTCAATAGGGGAATTCGACCCCTGGGTGCCCGCCATTCATTTCATTGCGGGATTTCGACCCCTGGGCACCCGCCATTCATTTCAATGGGGGATTTCGACCCCTGGTAGCCCGCCATTCATTTCATTGGGGGATTTTGATTCCTGGGCGCCTACCCTTCATTTCAATGGGGGAATTCGACCCCTGGTAGCCCGCCATTCATTTCATTGGGGGATTTTGATTCCTGGGCGCCCGCCATTCATTTCAATGGGGGAATTCGACCCCTGGTAGCCCGCCATTCATTTCAATGGGGGATTTCGACCACTGGGAGCCAGCCATTCATTTCAATGGGGGATTTCGACCCCTAGGCGCCCCCCATTCATTTCAATGGGGGATTTTGACTCCTGGTCGCCCGCCATTCATTTCAATGGGGGAATTCGACCCCTGGGAGCCCGCCATTCATTTCAATGGGGGATTTCGACCACTGGGAGCCAGCCATTCCTTTCAATGGGGGATTTCGACCCCTAGGGGATTTCGATCCCTGGGCGCCCGCCATTCATTTCAATGGGGGATTTCGACCCCTGGTAGCCCGCCATTCATTTCTTGGGGGATTTTGATTCCTGGGCGCCCGCCATTCATTTCAATGGGGGAATTCAACCCCTGGTAGCCCGCCATTCATTTCAATGGGGGATTTCGACCCCTGGGTGCCCGCCATTCATTTCAATGGGGGATTTCGACCCCTGGTAGCCCGCCATTCATTTAATTGCGGGATTTCGACCCGTTGGCACCCGCCATTCATTTCAATGGGGGATTTCGATCCTTTTGTGCCCCCGCCATTCATTCCTATGAGGGAATCTCGATCCCTGGTAGCCCGCCATTCATTTCAATGGGGGATTTCAACCCCTGGTAACCTGCCATTCATTCCTATGGGGGATTTCGACCACTGGGAGACCATCATTCATTTCATTGGGGGATTTTGAATTCTGGGCGCTCGCCATTCATTTCAATGGGGGATTTCGACCCCTGTGTGCCCGCCATTCATTTCAATAAGGGAATTCGACCACTGGGTGCCCGCCATTCATTTCATTGCGGGATTTCGACCACTGGGCGCCCGCCATTCATTTCAATGGGGGATTTCGACCTCTGGTAGCCCGCCATTCATTTCATTGAGGGAATTCGGCCCCTGGGAGCCCGCCATTCATTTCAATGGGGGATTTCGACCACTGGGCGCCCGCCATTCATTTCAATGGGGGAATTCGACCCCTGGGAGCCCGCCATTCATTTCAATGGGGGATTTCGACCACTGGGAGCCAGCCATTCATTTCAATGGGGGATTTTGACCCCTAGGGGATTTCGATCCCTGGGCGCCCGCCATTCATTTCAATGGGGGATTTCGACCCCTGGTAGCCCGCCATTCATTTCATTGGGGGATTTTGATTCCTGGGCGCCCGCCATATATTTCAATGGGGGAATTCAACCCCTGGTAGCCCGCCATTCATTTCAATGGGGGATTTGGACCACTGCGAGCCCACCATTCATTTCTATGGGGGAATCTCGATCCCTGGTAGCCCGTCATTCATTTCAATGGGGGATTTCGACCCCTAGTAGCCCGTCATTCATTTCATTGCGGGATTTCGACCCCTGGGCGCCCGCCATTCATTTCAATGGGGGATTTCGACCCCTGGGAGCCCGCCATTCATTTCAATGGGGGATTTCGACCACTGGGAGCCAGCCATTCATTTCAATGGGGGATTTCGACCCCTAGGCGCCCCCGCCATTCATTCCTATGGGGGAATCTCGATCCCTGGTAGCCCGCTATTTTTTCAATGGGGGATTTCAACCCCTGGTAACCTGCCATTCATTCCTATGGGGGATTTTGACCCCTGGGAGCCCACCATTCATTTAAATGGGGGAATTCGACCCCTGGTAGCCCGCCATTCATTTCAATGGGGGATTTCGACCACTGGGAGCCCAATATTCATTTCTATGGGGGAATCTCGATCCCTAGTAGCCCGCCATTCATTTCAATGGGGGATTTCGACCCCGGGTAGCCCGCCATTCATTTCATTGCGGGATTTCGACCCCTGGGCACCCGCCATTCATTTCAATGGGGGATTTCGACCCCTGGTAGCCCGCCATTCATTTCATTGGGGGATTTTGATTCCTGGGCGCCTACCCTTCATTTCAATGGGGGAATTCGACCCCTGGTAGCCCGCCATTCATTTCATTGGGGGATTTTGATTCCTGGGCGCCCGCCATTCATTTCAATAGGGGAATTCGACCCAGGGTAGCCCGCCATTCATTTCAATGGGGGATTTCGACCACTGGGAGCCAGCCATTCATTTCAATGGGGGATTTCGACCCCTAGGCGCCCGCCATTCATTTCAATGGGGGATTTTGACTCCTGGTCGCCCGCCATTCATTTCAATGGGGGATTTCGACCACTGGGAGCCAGCCATTCCTTTCAATGGGGGATTTCGACCCCTAGGGGATTTCGATCCCTGGGCGCCCGCCATTCATTTCAATGGGGGATTTCGACCCCTGGTAGCCCGCCATTCATTTCTTGGGGGATGTTGATTCCTGGGCGCCCGCCATTAATTTCAATGGGGGAATTCAACCCATGGTAGCCCGCCATTCATTTAAATGGGGGATTTCGACCACTGGGAGCCAGCCATTCATTTCAATGGGGGATTTCGACCCCTGGGTGCCCGCCATTCATTTCAATAGGGGAATTCGACCCCTGGGTGCCCGCCATTCATTTCAATGGGGGATTTCGACCCCTGGTAGCCCGCCATTCATTTAATTGCGGGATTTCGACCCGTTGGCACCCGCCATTCATTTCAATGGGGGATTTCGACCCTTGTGTGCCCGCCATTCATTTCAATAGGGGAATTCGACCCCTGGGTGCCCGCCATTCATTTCATTGCGGGATTTCGACCACTGGGCGCCCGCCATTCATTTCAATGGGGGATTTCGACCTCTGGTAGCCCGCCATTCATTTCATTGGGGGAATTCGACTCCTGGGAGCCCGCCATTCATTTCAATGGGGGATTTCGACCACTGGGCGCCAAACATTCATTTCAATGGGGGAATTCGACCCCTGGGAGCCCGCCATTCATTTCAATGGGGGATTTCGACCACTGGGAGCCAGCCATTCATTTCAATGGGGGATTTCGACCCCTAGGCGCCCCCGCCATTCATTTCAATGGGGGATTTCGACCCCTGGTAGACCGCCATTCATTTCATTGGGGGATTTGGATCCCTGGTAGCCCGCCATTCATTTCAATGGGGGATTTCAACCCCTGGTAACCTGCCATTCATTCCTATGGGGGATTTCGACCCCTGGGAGTCCACCATTCATTTAAATGGGGGAATTCGACCCCTGGGTTCCCGCCATTCATTTCAATAAGGGAATTCGACACCTGGTAGCCCGCCAAACATTTCAATGCGGGATTTCAACCCCTGGAAGCCCGCCATTCATTTCAATGAGGGATTTCGACCCCTGGGAGCCCTCTATTCATTTCAATGGGAGATTTCGACCCCTGGTAGCCCGCCATTCATTTCATTGGGGGAGTTTGATTCCTCAGCGCCCGTCATTCATTTCAATGGGGGATTTCGATCCCTGAGCGTCCGCCATTCATTTCAATGGGGGATTTCGACCCCTGGTAGCCCGCCATTCATTTCATTGGAGGATTTTGATTCCTGGGCGCCAGCCATTCATTTCAATGGGGGATTTCGACCCCTAGGCGCCCGCCATTCATTTCAATTGGGGATTTCAACCCCTGGGAGCCCGCCATTCATTTCAATGGGGGATTTCGACCACTGGGAGCCAGCCATTCATTTCAATGGGGGATTTCGACCCCTAGGCGCCCCCGCCATTCATTCCTATAGGGGGAATCTCGATCCCTGGTAGCCCGCCATTCATTTCAATGGGGGATTTCAACCCCTGGTAACCTGCCATTCATTCCTATGGGGGATTTCGACCACTGGGAGACCATCATTCATTTCATTGGGGGATTTTGATTCCTGGTCGCCCGCCATTCATTTCAATAGGGGAATTCAACCCCTGGGAGCCCGCCATTCATTTAAATGGGGGATTTCGACCACTGGGAGCCAGCCATTCATTTCAATGGGGGATTTCAAACCCTAGGCGCCCCCGCCATTCATTTCAATGGGAGATTTTGACACAAGTGGGCCCGCCATTCATTTCAATGGGGGATTTTGACCCCTGGTAGCCCGCAATTCATTTCATTGGGGGATTTTGATTCCTGGGCGCCCGCCATATATTTCAATGGGGGATTTTGACTCCTGGTCGCCCGCCATTCATTTCAATGGGGGGATTCGACCCCTGGGCGCCCGCCATTCATTTCAATGGGGGATTTCGACCACTGGGAGCCAGCCATTCCTTTCAATTGGGGATTTCGACCACTAGGAGCCCACCATACATTTCTATAGGGGAATCTCGATCCCTAGTAGCCCGCCATTCATTTCAATGGGGGATTTCGACCCCTGGTAGCCCGCCATTCATTTCCTTGGGGGATTTTGATTCCTGGGCGCCCACCCTTCATTTCAATGGGGGAATTCGACCCCTGGTAGCCCGTCATTCATTTCAATGGGGGATTTCGACCACTGGGAGCCAGCCATTCATTTCAATGGGGGATTTCGACCCCTGGGTGCCCGCCATTCATTTCAATAGGGGAATTCGACCCCTGGGTGCCCGCCAATCATTTCAATGGGGGATTTCGACCCCTGGTAGCCCGCCATTCATTTAATTGCGGGATTTCGACCCCTTGGCACCCGCCATTCATTTCAATGGGGGATTTCGACCCTTGTGTGCCCGCCATTCATTTCAATAGGGGAATTCGACCCCTGGGTGCCCGCCATTCATTTCATTGCGGGATTTCGACCACTGGGCGCCCGCCATTCATTTCAATGGGTGATTTCGACCTCTGGTAGCCCGCCATTCATTTCATTGAGGGAATTCGACTCCTGGGAGCCCGCCATTCATTTCAATGGGGGATTTCGACCACTGGGAGCCCAATATTCATTTCTATGGGGGAATCTCGATCCCTAGTAGCCCGCCATTCATTTCAATGGGGGATTTCGACCCCTGGTAGCCCGCCATTCATTTCATTGCGGGATTTCGACCCCTGGGCACCCGCCATTCATTTCAATGGGGGATTTCGACCCCTGGTAGACCGCCATTCATTTCATTGGGGGATTTTGATTCCTGGGCGCCCACCCTTCATTTCAATGGGGGAATTCGACCCCTGGTAGCCCGCCATTCATTTCATTGGGGGATTTTGATTCCTGGAACCCGCCATTCATTTCAATGGGGGAATTCGACCCCTGGTAGCCCGCCATTCATTTCAATGGGGGATTTCGACCACTGGGAGCCAGCCATTCATTTCAATGGGGGATTTCGACCCCTAGGCGCCCGCCATTCATTTCAATGGGGGATTTTGACTCCTGGTCGCCCGCCATTCATTTCAATGGGGGAATTCGACCCCTGGGAGCCCGCCATTCATTTCAATGGGGGATTTCGACAACTGAGAGCCAGCCATTCCTTTCAATGGGGGATTTCGACTCCTAGGGGATTTCGATCCCTGGGCGCCCGCCATTCATTTCAATGGGGGATTTCAACCACTGGTAGCCCGCCATTCATTTCATTGGGGGATTTTGATTCCTGGGCGCCCGCCATTCATTTCAATGGGGGAATTCGACCCCTGGTAGACCGCCTTTCATTTCAATGGGGAATTTCGACCACTAGGAGCCAGCCAATCATTTCAATGGGGGATTTCGACCCCTAGGCGCCCGCCATTCATTTCAATGGGGGATTTTGACTCCTGGTCGCCCGGCATTCATTTCAATGGGGGAATTCGATCCCTGGGAGCCCGCCATTCATTTCAATGAGGGATTTCGACCACTGGGAGCCAGCCATTCATTTCAATGGGGGATTTCGACCCCTAGGGGATTTCGATCCCTGGGCGCCCGCCATTCATTTCAATGGGGGATTTCATCCCCTGGTAGCCCGCCATTCATTTCAATGGGGGATTTCGACCACTGCGAGCCCACCATTCATTTCTATGGGGGAATCTCGATCCCTGGTAGCCCGTCATTCATTTCAATGGGGGATTTCGACCCATGGTAGCCCTTCATTCATTTCATTGCGGGATTTCGACCCCTGGGCGCACGCCATTCATTTCAATGGGGGATTTCGACCCCTGGGAGCCCGCCATTCATTTCAATGGGGGATTTCGACCCCTAGGCGCTCCCACCATTAATTCCTATGGGGGAATCTCGATCCCTGGTAGCCCGCCATTTATTCAATGGGGTATTTCAACCCCTGGTAACCTGCCATTCATTCCTATGGGGGATTTCGACCCCTGGGAACCCACCATTCATTTAAATGGGGGAATTCGACCCCTGGTAGCCCGCCATTCATTTCATTGGGGGATTTTGATTCCTGGGCGCCCACCCTTCATTTCAATGGGGGAATTCGACCCCTGGTAGCCCGCCATTCATTTCATTGGGGGATTTTGATTCCTGGAACCCGCCATTCATTTCAATGGGGGAATTCGACCCCTGGTAGCCCGCCATTCATTTCAATGGGGGATTTCGACCACTGGGAGCCCAATATTCATTTCTATGGGGGAATCTCGCTCCCTAGTAGCCCGCCATTCATTTCAATGGGGGATTTCGACCCCTGGGCACCCGCCATTCATTTCAATGGGGGATTTCGACCCTTGTGTGCCCCCGCCATTCATTCCTATGGGGGAATCTCGATCCCTGGTAGCCCGCCATTCATTTCAATGGGGGATTTCAACCCCTGGTAACCTGCCATTCATTCCTATGGGGGATTTCGACCACTGGGAGACCATCATTCATTTCATTGGGGGATTTTGATTCCTGGGCGCTCGCCATTCATTTCAATGGGGGATTTCGACCCCTGTGTGCCCGCCATTCATTTCAATAAGGGAATTCGACCACTGGGTGCCCGCCATTCATTTCATTGCGGGATTTCGACCACTGGGCGCCCGCCATTCATTTCAATGGGGGATTTCGACCTCTGGTAGCCCGCCATTCATTTCATTGAGGGAATTCGTTCCCTGGGAGCCCGCCATTCATTTCAATGGGGGATTTCGACCACTGGGCGCCAGCCATTCATTTCAATGGGGGAATTCGACCCCTGGGAGCCCGCCATTCATTTCAATGGGGGATTTCGACCACTGGGAGCCAGCCATTCATTTCAATGGGAGATTTCGACCCCTAGGGGATTTCGATCCCTGGGCGCCCGCCATTCATTTCAATGGGGGATTTCGACCCCTGGTAGCCCGCCATTCATTTCATTGGGGGATTTTGATTCCTGGGCGCCCGCCATATATTTCAATGGGGGAATTCAACCCCTGGTAGCCCGCCATTCATTTCAATGGGGGATTTCGACCACTGGGTGCCCGCCATTCATTTCATTGCGGGATTTCGACCACTGGGCGCCCGCCATTCATTTCAATGGGGGATTTCGACCTCTGGTAGCCCGCCATTCATTTCATTGAGGGAATTCGTTCCCTGGGAGCCCGCCATTCATTTCAATGGGGGATTTCGACCACTGGGCGCCAGCCATTCATTTCAATGGGGGAATTCGACCCCTGGGAGCCCGCCATTCATTTCAATGGGGGATTTCGACCACTGGGAGCCAGCCATTCATTTCAATGGGAGATTTCGACCCCTAGGGGATTTCGATCCCTGGGCGCCCGCCATTCATTTCAATGGGGGATTTCGACCCCTGGTAGCCCGCCATTCATTTCATTGGGGGATTTTGATTCCTGGGCGCCCGCCATATATTTCAATGGGGGAATTCAACCCCTGGTAGCCCGCCATTCATTTCTATGGGGGATTTCGACCCCTGGTAGCCCGTCATTCATTTCATTGCGGGATTTCGACCCCTGGGCGCCCGCCATTAATTTCAATGGGGGATTTCGACCCCTGGGAGCCCGCCATTCATTTCAATGGGGGATTTCGACCACTGGGAGCCAGCCATTCATTTCAATGGGGGATTTCGACCCCTAGGCGCCCCCGCAATTCATTCCTATGGGGGAATCTCGATCCCTGGTAGCCCGCCATTTATTCAATGGGGGATTTCAACCCCTGGTAACCTGCCATTCATTCCTATGGGGGATTTCGACCCCTGGGAGCCCACCATTCATTTAAATGGGGGAATTCGACCCCTGGTTGCCCGCCATTCATTTCAATGGGGGATTTCGACCACTGGGAGCCCAATATTCATTTCTATGGGGGAATCTCGATCCCTAGTAGCCCGCCATTCATTTCAATGGGGGATTTCGACCCCGGGTAGCCCGCCATTCATTTCATTGCGGGATTTCGACCCCTGGGCACCCGCCATTCATTTCAATGGGGGATTTCGACCCCTGGTAGCCCGCCATTCATTTCATTGGGGGATTCTGATTCCTGGGCGCCTACCCTTCATTTCAATGGGGGAATTCGACCCCTGGTAGCCCGCCATTCATTTCATTGGGGGATTTTGATTCCTGGGCGCCCGCCATTCATTTCAATGGGGGAATTCGACCCCTGGTAGCCCGCCATTCATTTCAATGGGGGATTTCGACCACTGGGAGCCAGCCATTCATTTCAATGGGGGATTTCGACCCCTAGGCGCCCGCCATTCATTTCAATGGGGGATTTTGACTCCTGGTCGCCCGCCATTCATTTCAATGGGGGAATTCGACCCCTGGGAGCCCGCCATTCATTTCAATGGGGGATTTCGACCACTGGGAGCCAGCCATTCCTTTCAATGGGGGATTTCGACCCCTAGGGGATTTCGATCCCTGGGCGCCCGCCATTCATTTCAATGGGGGATTTCGACCCCTGGTAGCCCGCCATTCATTTCTTGGGGGATTTTGATTCCTGGGCGCCCGCCATTCATTTCAATGGGGGAATTCAACCCATGGTAGCCCGCCATTCATTTCAATGGGGGATTTCGACCACTGGGAGCCAGCCATTCATTTCAATGGGGGATTTCGACCCCTGGGTGCCCGCCATTCATTTCAATAGGGGAATTCGACCCCTGGGTGCCCGCCATTCATTTCAATGGGGGATTTCGACCCCTGGTAGCCCGCCATTCATTTAATTGCGGGATTTCGACCCGTTGGCACCCGCCATTCATTTCAATGGGGGATTTCGACCCTTGTGTGCCCGCCATTCATTTCAATAGGGGAATTCGACCCCTGGGTGCCCGCCATTCATTTCATTGCGGGATTTCGACCACTGGGCGCCCGCCATTCATTTCAATGGGGGATTTCGACCTCTGGTAGCCCGCCATTCATTTCATTGGGGGAATTCGACTCCTGGGAGCCCGCCATTCATTTCAATGGGGGAATTCGACCCCTGGGAGCCCGCCATTCATTTCAATGGGGGATTTCGACCACTGGGAGCCAGCCATTCATTTCAATGGGGGATTTCGACCTCTAGGCGCCCCCGCCATTCATTTCAATGGGGGATTTCGACCCCTGGTAGACCGCCATTCATTTCATTGGGGGATTTGGATCCTTGGTAGCCCGCCATTCATTTCAATGGGGGATTTCAACCCCTGGTAACCTGCCATTCATTCCTATGGGGGATTTCGACCCCTGGGAGTCCACCATTCAATTAAATGGGGGAATTCGACCCCTGGGTTCCCGCCATTCATTTCAATAAGGGAATTCGACCCCTGGTAGCCCGCCAAACATTTCAATGCGGGATTTCAACCCCTGGAAGCCCGCCATTCATTTCAATGAGGGATTTCGACCCCTGGGAGCCCTCTATACATTTCAATGGGAGATTTCGACCCCTGGTAGCCCGCCATTCATTTCATTGGGGGAGTTTGATTCCTCAGCGCCCGTCATTCATTTCAATGGGGGATTTCGATCCCTGAGCTCCCGCCATTCATTTCAATGGGGGATTTCGACCCCTGGTAGCCCACCATTCATTTCATTGGGGGATTTTGATTCCTGGGCGCCAGCCATTCATTTCAATGGGGGATTTCGACCCCTAGGCGCCCGCCATTCATTTCAATTGGGGATTTCAACCCCTGGTAACCCGCCATTCATTCCTATGGGGGATTTCGACCCCTGGGAGCCCACCATTCATTTAAATTGGGTAATTCGACCCCTGGTAGCCCGCCATTCATTTCAATGGGGGATTTTGACCACTGGGAGCCCACCATTCATTTCTATGGGGGAATCTGGATCCCTGGTAGCCCGCCATTCATTTCAATGGGAGATTTCGACCACTGGGAGCCAGCCATTCATTTCAATGGGGGATTTCGACCCCTAGGCGCCCGCCATTCATTTCAATGGGGGAATTCGACACCTGGGAGCCCGCCATTCATTTCAATGGGGGATTTCGACCACTCGGAGACAGCCATTCATTTCAATGGGGGATTTCGACCCCTAGGCGCCCCCTCCATTCATTCCTATGGGGGAATCTCGATCCCTGGTAGCCCGCCATTCATTTCAATGGGGGATTTCAACCCCTGGTAACCTGCCATTCATTCCTATGGGGGATTTCGACCACTGGGAGACCATCATTCATTTCATTGGGGGATTTTGATTCCTGGTCGCCCGCCATTCATTTCAATGGGGGAATTCAACCCCTGGGAGCCCGCCATTCATTTAAATGGGGGATTTCGACCACTGGGAGCCAGCCATTCATTTCAATGGGGGATTTCAAACCCTAGGCGCCCCCGCCATTCATTTCAATGGGAGATTTTGACACAAGTGGGCCCGCCATTCATTTCAATGGGGGATTTTGACCCCTGGTAGCCCGCAATTCATTTCATTGGGGGATTTTGATTCCTGGGCGCCCGCCATATATTTCAATGGGGGATTTTGACTCCTTGTCGCCCGCCATTCATTTCAATGGGGGAATTCGACCCCTGGACGCCCGCCATTCATTTCAATGGGGGATTTCGACCACTGGGAGCCAGCCATTCCTTTCAATGGGGGATTTCGACCACTAGGAGCCCACCATTCATTTCTATGGGGGAATCTCGATTCCTGGTAGCCCGTCATTCATTTCAATGGGGGATTTCGACCCCTGATAGCCCGCCATTAATTTCATTGCGGGATTTCGACCCCTGGGAGCCCACCATTCATTTAAATGGGGGAATTCGACCTCTGGTAGCCCGCCATTCATTTCAATGGGGGATTTTGACCACTGGGAGCCAGCCATTCATTTCAATGGGGGATTTCGACCCCTAGGCGCCCGCCATTCATTTCAATGGGGGATTTTGACTCCTGGTCGCCCGCCATTCATTTCAATGGGGGATTTCGACCACTGGGAGCCCAATATTCATTTCTATGGGGGAATCTCGATCCCTAGTAGCCCCCCATTCATTTCAATGGGGGAATTCGACCCCTGGTAGCCCGCCATTCATTTCATTGGGGGATTTTGATTCCTGGGAGCCCACCATTCATTTAAATGGGGGAATTCGACCTCTGGTAGCCCGCCATTCATTTCAATGGGGGATTTTGACCACTGGGAGCCAGCCATTCATTTCAATGGGGGATTTCGACCCCTAGGCGCCCGCCATTCATTTCAATGGGGGATTTTGACTCCTGGTCGCCCGCCATTCATTTCAATGGGGGAATTCGACCCCTGGGAGCCCGCCATTCATTTCAATGGGGGATTTCGACCACTGGGAGCCAGCCATTCCTTTCAATGGGGGATTTCGACTCCTAGGGGATTTCGATCCCTGGGCGCCCGCCATTCATTTCAATGGGGGATTTCGACCACTGGGCGCCCGCCATTCATTTCAATCGGGGACTTCGACCCCTGGGAGCCCGCCATTCATTTCAATGGGGGATTTCCACCACTGGGAGCCAGCCAATTATTTCAATGGGGGATTTCGACACCTGGTAGCCCGCCATTCATTTCATTGCGGGATTTCGACCCCTGGTAGCCCGCCATTCATTTCATTGGGGGATTTTGATTCCTTGGCGCCCGCCATTCATTTCAATGGGGGATTTCGACCACTGGGAGCCAGCCATTCCTTTCAATGGGGGATTTTGACTCCTGGTCGCCCGCCATTCATTTCAATGGGGGAATTCGACCCCTGGGAGCCCGCCATTCCTTTCAATGGGGGATTTCGACCACTAGGAGCCCACCATTCATTTCTATGGGGGAATCTCGATCCCTGGTAGCCCGTCATTCATTTCAATGGGGGATTTCGACCCCTGATAGCCCGCCATTAATTTCATTGCGGGATTTCGACACCTGGGAGCCCACCATTCATTTAAATGGGGGAATTCGACCCCTGGTAGCCCGCCATTCATTTCAATGGGGGATTTCGACCACTGGGAGCCCAATATTCATTTCTATGGGGGAATCTCGATCCCTAGTAGCCCGCCATTCATTTCAATGGGGGATTTCGACCCCTGGTAGCCCGCCATTCATTTCCTTGGGGGATTTTGATTCCTGGGCGCCCACCCTTCATTTCAATGGGGGAATTCGACCCCTGGTAGCCCGCCATTCATTTCAATGGGGGATTTCGACCACTGGGAGCCAGCCATTCATTTCAATGGGGGATTTCGACCCCTGGGTGCCCGCCATTCATTTCAATAGGGGAATTCGACCCCTGGGTGCCCGCCAATCATTTCAATGGGGGATTTCGACCCCTGGTAGCCCGCCATTCATTTAAGTGCGGGATTTCGACCCCTTGGCACCCGCCATTCATTTCAATGGGGGATTTCGACCCTTGTGTGCCCGCCATTCATTTCAATAGGGGAATTCGACCCCTGGGTGCCCGCCATTCATTTCATTGCGGGATTTCGACCACTGGGCGCCCGCCATTCATTTCAATGGGGGATTTC
>NW_027520858.1:0-32606 GCF_051991255.1 Vanacampus margaritifer
AGCGGTCTAAGTCGCTGCGCTCGGGTCGCAGTCCCCACTGGAGGCGCGGGTTCGAATCCCAGAGATTCCCCCATAGGAATGAATGGTCGAAATGCCCAATTGAAATGAATGGCGGGCTACCAGGTGTCAAAGTCCCCCAATGAACCTGGGAAGGAAAGAGCTGTCAGGATGGGCTGAGCGGTCTAAGTCGCTGCGCTCGGGTCGCAGTCCCCACTGGAGGCGCGGGTTCGAATCCCAGAGATTCCCCCATAGGAATGAATGGTCGAAATGCCCAATTGAAATAAATGGCGGGCTACCAGGTGTCAAAGTCCCCCAATGAACCTGGAAAGGAAAGAGCTGTCAGGATGGCTGAGCGGTCTAAGTCGCTGCGCTCGGGTCGCAGGCCCCACTGGAGGCGCGGGTTCGAATCCCAGAGATTCCCCCATAGGAATGAATGGTCGAAATGCCCAATTGAAATAAATGGCGGGCTACCAGGTGTCAAAGTCCCCCAATGAACCTGGAAAGGAAAGAGCTGTCAGGATGGCTGAGCGGTCTAAGTCGCTGCGCTCGGGTCGCAGTCCCCACTGGAGGCGCGGGTTCGAATCCCAGAGATTCCCCCATAGGAATGAATGGTCGAAATGCCCAATTGAAATGAATGGCGGGCTACCAGGTGTCAAAGTCCCCCAATGAACCTGGGAAGGAAAGAGCTGTCAGGATGGCTGAGCGGTCTAAGTCGCTGCGCTCGGGTCGCAGTCCCCACTGGAGGCGCGGGTTCGAATCCCAGAGATTCCCCCATAGGAATGAATGGTCGAAATGCCCAATTGAAATGAATGGCGGGCTACCAGGTGTCAAAGTCCCCCAATGAACCTGGGAAGGAAAGAGCTGTCAGGATGGCCGAGCGGTCTAAGTCGCTGCGCTCGGGTCGCAGTCCCCACTGGAGGCGTGGGTTCGAATCCCAGAGATTCCCCCATAGGAATGAATGGTCGAAATGCCCAATTGAAATGAATGGCGGGCTACCATGTGTCAAAGTCCCCCATTGAACCTTGGAAGGAAAAAGCTGTCAGGATGGCTGAGCGGTCTAAGTCGCTGCGCTCGGGTCGCAGTCCCCACTGGAGGCGCGGGTTCGAATCCCAGAGATTCCCCCATAGGAATGAATGGTCGAAATGCCCAATTGAAATGAATGGCGGGCTACCAGGTGTCAAAGTCCCCCAATGAACCTGGGAAGGAAAGAGCTGTCAGGATGGCCGAGCGGTCTAAGTCGCTGCGCTCGGGTCGCAGTCCCCACTGGAGGCGCGGGTTCGAATCCCAGAGATTCCCCCATAGGAATGAATGGTCGAAATGCCCAATTGAAATGAATGGCGGGCTACCAGGTGTCAAAGTCCCCCAATGAACCTGGGAAGGAAAGAGCTGTCAGGATGGCTGAGCGGTCTAAGTCGCTGCGCTCGGGTCGCAGTCCCCACTGGAGGCGCGGGTTCGAATCCCAGAGATTCCCCCATAGGAATGAATGGTCGAAATGCCCAATTGAAATGAATGGCGGGCTACCAGGTGTCAAAGTCCCCCAATGAACCTGGGAAGGAAAGAGCTGTCAGGATGGCCGAGCGGTCTAAGTCGCTGCGCTCGGGTCGCAGTCCCCACTGGAGGCGTGGGTTCGAATCCCAGAGATTCCCCCATAGGAATGAATGGTCGAAATGCCCAATTGAAATGAATGGCGGGCTACCATGTGTCAAAGTCCCCCATTGAACCTTGGAAGGAAAAAGCTGTCAGGATGGCTGAGCGGTCTAAGTCGCTGCGCTCGGGTCGCAGTCCCCACTGGAGGCGCGGGTTCGAATCCCAGAGATTCCCCCATAGGAATGAATGGTCGAAATGCCCAATTGAAATGAATGGCGGGCTACCAGGTGTCAAAGTCCCCCATTGAACCTTGGAAGGAAAGAGCTGTCAGGATGGCCGAGCGGTCTAAGTCGCTGCGCTTGGGTCGCAGTCCCCACTGGAGGCGCGGGTTCGAATCCCAGAGATTCCCCCATAGGAATGAATGGTCGAAATGCCCAATTGAAATGAATGGCGGGCTACCAGGTGTCAAAGTCCCCCAATGAACCTGGGAAGGAAAGAGCTGTCAGGATGGCTGAGCGGTCTAAGTCGCTGCGCTCGGGTCGCAGTCCCCACTGGAGGCGCGGGTTCGAATCCCAGAGATTCCCCCATAGGAATGAATGGTCGAAATGCCCAATTGAAATGAATGGCGGGCTACCAGGTGTCAAAGTCCCCCAATGAACCTGGGAAGGAAAGAGCTGTCAGGATGGCTGAGCGGTCTAAGTCGCTGCGCTCGGGTCGCAGTCCCCACTGGAGGCGCGGGTTCGAATCCCAGAGATTCCCCCATAGGAATGAAAGGTCGAAATGCCCAATTGAAATAAATGGCGGGCTACCAGGTGTCAAAGTCCCCCAATGAACCTGGGAAGGAAAGAGCTGTCAGGATGGCTGAGCGGTCTAAGTCGCTGCGCTCGGGTCGCAGTCCCCACTGGAGGCGCGGGTTCGAATCCCAGAGATTCCCCCATAGGAATGAATGGTCGAAATGCCCAATTGAAATGAATGGCGGGCTACCAGGTGTCAAAGTCCCCCAATGAACCTGGGAAGGAAAGAGCTGTCAGGATGGCCGAGCGGTCTAAGTCGCTGCGCTCGGGTCGCAGTCCCCACTGGAGGCGTGGGTTCGAATCCCAGAGATTCCCCCATAGGAATGAATGGTCGAAATGCCCAATTGAAATGAATGGCGGGCTACCAGGTGTCAAAGTCCCCCATTGAACCTTGGAAGGAAAGAGCTGTCAGGATGGCTGAGCGGTCTAAGTCGCTGCGCTCGGGTCGCAGTCCCCACTGGAGGCGCGGGTTTGAATCCCAGAGATTCCCCCATAGGAATGAAAGGTCGAAATGCCCAATTGAAATAAATGGCGGGCTACCAGGTGTCAAAGTCCCCCAATGAACCTGGGAAGGAAAGAGCTGTCAGGATGGCTGAGCGGTCTAAGTCGCTGCGCTCGGGTCGCAGTCCCCACTGGAGGCGCGGGTTCGAATCCCAGAGATTCCCCCATAGGAATGAATGGTCGAAATGCCCCATTGAAATGAATGGCGGGATTTCAGGTGTCAAAGTCCCCCAATGAACCTGGGAAGGAAAGAGCTGTCAGGATGGCCGAGCGGTCTAAGTAGCTGCGCTCGGGTCGCAGTCCCCACTGGAGGCGCGGGTTCGAATCCCAGAGATTCCCCCATAGGAATGAATGGTCGAAATGCCCAATTGAAATGAATGGCGGGCTACCAGGTGTCAAAGTCCCCCATTGAACCTTGGAAGGAAAGAGCTGTCAGGATGGCCGAGCGGTCTAAGTCGCTGCGCTCGGGTCGCAGTCCCCACTGGAGGCGCGGGTTCGAATCCCAGAGATTCCCCCATAGGAATGAATGGTCGAAATGCCAATTGAAATGAATGGCGGGCTACCAGGTGTCAAAGTCCCCCATTGAACCTTGGAAGGAAAGAGCTGTCAGGATGGCTGAGCGGTCTAAGTCGCTGCGCTCGGGTCGCAGTCCCCACTGGAGGCGCGGGTTCGAATCCCAGAGATTCCCCCATAGGAATGAATGGTCGAAATGCCCAATTGAAATGAATGGCGGGCTACCAGGTGTCAAAGTCCCCCAATGAACCTGGGAAGGAAAGAGCTGTCAGGATGGCTGAGCGGTCTAAGTCGCTGCGCTCGGGTCGCAGTCCCCACTGGAGGCGCGGGTTCGAATCCCAGAGATTCCCCCATAGGAATGAATGGTCGAAATGCCCAATTGAAATAAATGGCGGGCTACCAGGTGTCAAAGTCCCCCAATGAACCTGGAAAGGAAAGAGCTGTCAGGATGGCTGAGCGGTCTAAGTCGCTGCGCTCGGGTCGCAGGCCCCACTGGAGGCGCGGGTTCGAATCCCAGAGATTCCCCCATAGGAATGAATGGTCGAAATGCCCAATTGAAATAAATGGCGGGCTACCAGGTGTCAAAGTCCCCCAATGAACCTGGAAAGGAAAGAGCTGTCAGGATGGCTGAGCGGTCTAAGTCGCTGCGCTCGGGTCGCAGTCCCCACTGGAGGCGCGGGTTCGAATCCCAGAGATTCCCCCATAGGAATGAATGGTCGAAATGCCCAATTGAAATGAATGGCGGGCTACCAGGTGTCAAAGTCCCCCAATGAACCTGGGAAGGAAAGAGCTGTCAGGATGGCTGAGCGGTCTAAGTCGCTGCGCTCGGGTCGCAGTCCCCACTGGAGGCGCGGGTTCGAATCCCAGAGATTCCCCCATAGGAATGAATGGTCGAAATGCCCAATTGAAATGAATGGCGGGCTACCAGGTGTCAAAGTCCCCCAATGAACCTGGGAAGGAAAGAGCTGTCAGGATGGCCGAGCGGTCTAAGTCGCTGCGCTCGGGTCGCAGTCCCCACTGGAGGCGTGGGTTCGAATCCCAGAGATTCCCCCATAGGAATGAATGGTCGAAATGCCCAATTGAAATGAATGGCGGGCTACCATGTGTCAAAGTCCCCCATTGAACCTTGGAAGGAAAAAGCTGTCAGGATGGCTGAGCGGTCTAAGTCGCTGCGCTCGGGTCGCAGTCCCCACTGGAGGCGCGGGTTCGAATCCCAGAGATTCCCCCATAGGAATGAATGGTCGAAATGCCCAATTGAAATGAATGGCGGGCTACCAGGTGTCAAAGTCCCCCATTGAACCTTGGAAGGAAAGAGCTGTCAGGATGGCCGAGCGGTCTAAGTCGCTGCGCTTGGGTCGCAGTCCCCACTGGAGGCGCGGGTTCGAATCCCAGAGATTCCCCCATAGGAATGAATGGTCGAAATGCCCAATTGAAATGAATGGCGGGCTACCAGGTGTCAAAGTCCCCCAATGAACCTGGGAAGGAAAGAGCTGTCAGGATGGCTGAGCGGTCTAAGTCGCTGCGCTCGGGTCGCAGTCCCCACTGGAGGCGCGGGTTCGAATCCCAGAGATTCCCCCATAGGAATGAATGGTCGAAATGCCCAATTGAAATGAATGGCGGGCTACCAGGTGTCAAAGTCCCCCAATGAACCTGGGAAGGAAAGAGCTGTCAGGATGGCTGAGCGGTCTAAGTCGCTGCGCTCGGGTCGCAGTCCCCACTGGAGGCGCGGGTTCGAATCCCAGAGATTCCCCCATAGGAATGAAAGGTCGAAATGCCCAATTGAAATAAATGGCGGGCTACCAGGTGTCAAAGTCCCCCAATGAACCTGGGAAGGAAAGAGCTGTCAGGATGGCTGAGCGGTCTAAGTCGCTGCGCTCGGGTCGCAGTCCCCACTGGAGGCGCGGGTTCGAATCCCAGAGATTCCCCCATAGGAATGAATGGTCGAAATGCCCAATTGAAATGAATGGCGGGCTACCAGGTGTCAAAGTCCCCCAATGAACCTGGGAAGGAAAGAGCTGTCAGGATGGCCGAGCGGTCTAAGTCGCTGCGCTCGGGTCGCAGTCCCCACTGGAGGCGTGGGTTCGAATCCCAGAGATTCCCCCATAGGAATGAATGGTCGAAATGCCCAATTGAAATGAATGGCGGGCTACCAGGTGTCAAAGTCCCCCATTGAACCTTGGAAGGAAAGAGCTGTCAGGATGGCTGAGCGGTCTAAGTCGCTGCGCTCGGGTCGCAGTCCCCACTGGAGGCGCGGGTTTGAATCCCAGAGATTCCCCCATAGGAATGAAAGGTCGAAATGCCCAATTGAAATAAATGGCGGGCTACCAGGTGTCAAAGTCCCCCAATGAACCTGGGAAGGAAAGAGCTGTCAGGATGGCTGAGCGGTCTAAGTCGCTGCGCTCGGGTCGCAGTCCCCACTGGAGGCGCGGGTTCGAATCCCAGAGATTCCCCCATAGGAATGAATGGTCGAAATGCCCCATTGAAATGAATGGCGGGATTTCAGGTGTCAAAGTCCCCCAATGAACCTGGGAAGGAAAGAGCTGTCAGGATGGCCGAGCGGTCTAAGTAGCTGCGCTCGGGTCGCAGTCCCCACTGGAGGCGCGGGTTCGAATCCCAGAGATTCCCCCATAGGAATGAATGGTCGAAATGCCCAATTGAAATGAATGGCGGGCTACCAGGTGTCAAAGTCCCCCATTGAACCTTGGAAGGAAAGAGCTGTCAGGATGGCCGAGCGGTCTAAGTCGCTGCGCTCGGGTCGCAGTCCCCACTGGAGGCGCGGGTTCGAATCCCAGAGATTCCCCCATAGGAATGAATGGTCGAAATGCCCAATTGAAATGAATGGCGGGCTACCAGGTGTCAAAGTCCCCCATTGAACCTTGGAAGGAAAGAGCTGTCAGGATGGCTGAGCGGTCTAAGTCGCTGCGCTCGGGTCGCAGTCCCCACTGGAGGCGCGGGTTCGAATCCCAGAGATTCCCCCATAGGAATGAATGGTCGAAATGCCCAATTGAAATGAATGGCGGGCTACCAGGTGTCAAAGTCCCCCAATGAACCTGGGAAGGAAAGAGCTGTCAGGATGGCTGAGCGGTCTAAGTCGCTGCGCTCGGGTCGCAGTCCCCACTGGAGGCGCGGGTTCGAATCCCAGAGATTCCCCCATAGGAATGAATGGTCGAAATGCCCAATTGAAATAAATGGCGGGCTACCAGGTGTCAAAGTCCCCCAATGAACCTGGAAAGGAAAGAGCTGTCAGGATGGCTGAGCGGTCTAAGTCGCTGCGCTCGGGTCGCAGTCCCCACTGGAGGCGCGGGTTCGAATCCCAGAGATTCCCCCATAGGAATGAATGGTCGAAATGCCCAATTGAAATAAATGGCGGGCTACCAGGTGTCAAAGTCCCCCAATGAACCTGGAAAGGAAAGAGCTGTCAGGATGGCTGAGCGGTCTAAGTCGCTGCGCTCGGGTCGCAGTCCCCACTGGAGGCGCGGGTTCGAATCCCAGAGATTCCCCCATAGGAATGAATGGTCGAAATGCCCAATTGAAATGAATGGCGGGCTACCAGGTGTCAAAGTCCCCCATTGAACCTTGGAAGGAAAGAGCTGTCAGGATGGCTGAGCGGTCTAAGTCGCTGCGCTCGGGTCGCAGTCCCCACTGGAGGCGCGGGTTCGAATCCCAGAGATTCCCCCATAGGAATGAATGGTCGAAATGCCCAATTGAAATGAATGGCGGGCTACCAGGTGTCAAAGTCCCCCAATGAACCTGGGAAGGAAAGAGCTGTCAGGATGGCTGTGCGGTCTAAGTCGCTGCGCTTGGGTCGCAGTCCCCACTGGAGGCGCGGGTTCGAATCCCAGAGATTCCCCCATAGGAATGAATGGTCGAAATGCCCAATTGAAATGAATGGCGGGCTACCAGGTGTCAAAGTCCCCCAATGAACCTGGGAAGGAAAGAGCTGTCAGGATGGCTGAGCGGTCTAAGTCGCTGCGCTCGGGTCGCAGTCCCCACTGGAGGCGCGGGTTCGAATCCCAGAGATTCCCCCATAGGAATGAATGGTCGAAATGCCCAATTGAAATGAATGGCGGGCTACCAGGTGTCAAAGTCCCCCAATGAACCTGGGAAGGAAAGAGCTGTCAGGATGGCTGAGCGGTCTAAGTCGCTGCGCTCGGGTCGCAGTCCCCACTGGAGGCGCGGGTTCGAATCCCAGAGATTCCCCCATAGGAATGAAAGGTCGAAATGCCCAATTGAAATAAATGGCGGGCTACCAGGTGTCAAAGTCCCCCAATGAACCTGGGAAGGAAAGAGCTGTCAGGATGGCTGAGCGGTCTAAGTCGCTGCGCTCGGGTCGCAGTCCCCACTGGAGGCGCGGGTTCGAATCCCAGAGATTCCCCCATAGGAATGAATGGTCGAAATGCCCCATTGAAATGAATGGCGGGCTACCAGGTGTCAAAGTTCCCCAATGAACCTGGGAAGGAAAGAGCTGTCAGGATGGCCGAGCGGTCTAAGTCGGTGCGCTCTGGTCGCAGTCCCCACTGGAGGCGCGGGTTCGAATCCCAGAGATTCCCCCATAGGAATGAATGGTCGAAATGCCCAATTGAAATGAATGGCGGGCTACCAGGTGTCAAAGTCCCCCAATGAACCTGGGAAGGAAAGAGCTGTCAGGATGGCTGAGCGGTCTAAGTCGCTGCGCTCGGGTCGCAGTCCCCACTGGAGGCGCGGGTTCGAATCCCAGAGATTCCCCCATAGGAATGAATGGTCGAAATGCCCAATTGAAATGAATGGCGGGCTACCAGGTGTCAAAGTCCCCCAATGAACCTGGGAAGGAAAGAGCTGTCAGGATGGCCGAGCGGTCTAAGTCGCTGCGCTCGGGTCGCAGTCCCCACTGGAGGCGTGGGTTCGAATCCCAGAGATTCCCCCATAGGAATGAATGGTCGAAATGCCCAATTGAAATGAATGGCGGGCTACCATGTGTCAAAGTCCCCCATTGAACCTTGGAAGGAAAAAGCTGTCAGGATGGCTGAGCGGTCTAAGTCGCTGCGCTCGGGTCGCAGTCCCCACTGGAGGCGCGGGTTCGAATCCCAGAGATTCCCCCATAGGAATGAATGGTCGAAATGCCCAATTGAAATGAATGGCGGGCTACCAGGTGTCAAAGTCCCCCATTGAACCTTGGAAGGAAAGAGCTGTCAGGATGGCCGAGCGGTCTAAGTCGCTGCGCTTGGGTCGCAGTCCCCACTGGAGGCGCGGGTTCGAATCCCAGAGATTCCCCCATAGGAATGAATGGTCGAAATGCCCAATTGAAATGAATGGCGGGCTACCAGGTGTCAAAGTCCCCCAATGAACCTGGGAAGGAAAGAGCTGTCAGGATGGCTGAGCGGTCTAAGTCGCTGCGCTCGGGTCGCAGTCCCCACTGGAGGCGCGGGTTCGAATCCCAGAGATTCCCCCATAGGAATGAATGGTCGAAATGCCCAATTGAAATGAATGGCGGGCTACCAGGTGTCAAAGTCCCCCAATGAACCTGGGAAGGAAAGAGCTGTCAGGATGGCTGAGCGGTCTAAGTCGCTGCGCTCGGGT
This sequence comes from Vanacampus margaritifer, assembly GCF_051991255.1. NCBI lineage: Eukaryota > Metazoa > Chordata > Actinopteri > Syngnathiformes > Syngnathidae > Vanacampus > Vanacampus margaritifer. Next base: position 8,952 of record NW_027520858.1, read on the forward strand.
CGCAGTCCCCACTGGAGGCGCGGGTTCGAATCCCAGAGATTCCCCCATAGGAATGAAAGGTCGAAATGCCCAATTGAAATAAATGGCGGGCTACCAGGTGTCAAAGTCCCCCAATGAACCTGGGAAGGAAAGAGCTGTCAGGATGGCTGAGCGGTCTAAGTCGCTGCGCTCGGGTCGCAGTCCCCACTGGAGGCGCGGGTTCGAATCCCAGAGATTCCCCCATAGGAATGAATGGTCGAAATGCCCAATTGAAATGAATGGCGGGCTACCAGGTGTCAAAGTCCCCCAATGAACCTGGGAAGGAAAGAGCTGTCAGGATGGCCGAGCGGTCTAAGTCGCTGCGCTCGGGTCGCAGTCCCCACTGGAGGCGTGGGTTCGAATCCCAGAGATTCCCCCATAGGAATGAATGGTCGAAATGCCCAATTGAAATGAATGGCGGGCTACCAGGTGTCAAAGTCCCCCATTGAACCTTGGAAGGAAAGAGCTGTCAGGATGGCTGAGCGGTCTAAGTCGCTGCGCTCGGGTCGCAGTCCCCACTGGAGGCGCGGGTTTGAATCCCAGAGATTCCCCCATAGGAATGAAAGGTCGAAATGCCCAATTGAAATAAATGGCGGGCTACCAGGTGTCAAAGTCCCCCAATGAACCTGGGAAGGAAAGAGCTGTCAGGATGGCTGAGCGGTCTAAGTCGCTGCGCTCGGGTCGCAGTCCCCACTGGAGGCGCGGGTTCGAATCCCAGAGATTCCCCCATAGGAATGAATGGTCGAAATGCCCCATTGAAATGAATGGCGGGATTTCAGGTGTCAAAGTCCCCCAATGAACCTGGGAAGGAAAGAGCTGTCAGGATGGCCGAGCGGTCTAAGTAGCTGCGCTCGGGTCGCAGTCCCCACTGGAGGCGCGGGTTCGAATCCCAGAGATTCCCCCATAGGAATGAATGGTCGAAATGCCCAATTGAAATGAATGGCGGGCTACCAGGTGTCAAAGTCCCCCATTGAACCTTGGAAGGAAAGAGCTGTCAGGATGGCCGAGCGGTCTAAGTCGCTGCGCTCGGGTCGCAGTCCCCACTGGAGGCGCGGGTTCGAATCCCAGAGATTCCCCCATAGGAATGAATGGTCGAAATGCCCAATTGAAATGAATGGCGGGCTACCAGGTGTCAAAGTCCCCCATTGAACCTTGGAAGGAAAGAGCTGTCAGGATGGCTGAGCGGTCTAAGTCGCTGCGCTCGGGTCGCAGTCCCCACTGGAGGCGCGGGTTCGAATCCCAGAGATTCCCCCATAGGAATGAATGGTCGAAATGCCCAATTGAAATGAATGGCGGGCTACCAGGTGTCAAAGTCCCCCAATGAACCTGGGAAGGAAAGAGCTGTCAGGATGGCTGAGCGGTCTAAGTCGCTGCGCTCGGGTCGCAGTCCCCACTGGAGGCGCGGGTTCGAATCCCAGAGATTCCCCCATAGGAATGAATGGTCGAAATGCCCAATTGAAATAAATGGCGGGCTACCAGGTGTCAAAGTCCCCCAATGAACCTGGAAAGGAAAGAGCTGTCAGGATGGCTGAGCGGTCTAAGTCGCTGCGCTCGGGTCGCAGGCCCCACTGGAGGCGCGGGTTCGAATCCCAGAGATTCCCCCATAGGAATGAATGGTCGAAATGCCCAATTGAAATAAATGGCGGGCTACCAGGTGTCAAAGTCCCCAATGAACCTGGAAAGGAAAGAGCTGTCAGGATGGCTGAGCGGTCTAAGTCGCTGCGCTCGGGTCGCAGTCCCCACTGGAGGCGCGGGTTCGAATCCCAGAGATTCCCCCATAGGAATGAATGGTCGAAATGCCCAATTGAAATGAATGGCGGGCTACCAGGTGTCAAAGTCCCCCAATGAACCTGGGAAGGAAAGAGCTGTCAGGATGGCTGAGCGGTCTAAGTCGCTGCGCTCGGGTCGCAGTCCCCACTGGAGGCGCGGGTTCGAATCCCAGAGATTCCCCCATAGGAATGAATGGTCGAAATGCCCAATTGAAATGAATGGCGGGCTACCAGGTGTCAAAGTCCCCCAATGAACCTGGGAAGGAAAGAGCTGTCAGGATGGCCGAGCGGTCTAAGTCGCTGCGCTCGGGTCGCAGTCCCCACTGGAGGCGTGGGTTCGAATCCCAGAGATTCCCCCATAGGAATGAATGGTCGAAATGCCCAATTGAAATGAATGGCGGGCTACCAGGTGTCAAAGTCCCCCATTGAACCTTGGAAGGAAAGAGCTGTCAGGATGGCTGAGCGGTCTAAGTCGCTGCGCTCGGGTCGCAGTCCCCACTGAGGCGCGGGTTTGAATCCCAGAGATTCCCCCATAGGAATGAAAGGTCGAAATGCCCAATTGAAATAAATGGCGGGCTACCAGGTGTCAAAGTCCCCCAATGAACCTGGGAAGGAAAGAGCTGTCAGGATGGCTGAGCGGTCTAAGTCGCTGCGCTCGGGTCGCAGTCCCCACTGGAGGCGCGGGTTCGAATCCCAGAGATTCCCCCATAGGAATGAATGGTCGAAATGCCCCATTGAAATGAATGGCGGGATTTCAGGTGTCAAAGTCCCCCAATGAACCTGGGAAGGAAAGAGCTGTCAGGATGGCCGAGCGGTCTAAGTAGCTGCGCTCGGGTCGCAGTCCCCACTGGAGGCGCGGGTTCGAATCCCAGAGATTCCCCCATAGGAATGAATGGTCGAAATGCCCAATTGAAATGAATGGCGGGCTACCAGGTGTCAAAGTCCCCCATTGAACCTTGGAAGGAAAGAGCTGTCAGGATGGCCGAGCGGTCTAAGTCGCTGCGCTCGGGTCGCAGTCCCCACTGGAGGCGCGGGTTCGAATCCCAGAGATTCCCCCATAGGAATGAATGGTCGAAATGCCCAATTGAAATGAATGGCGGGCTACCAGGTGTCAAAGTCCCCCATTGAACCTTGGAAGGAAAGAGCTGTCAGGATGGCTGAGCGGTCTAAGTCGCTGCGCTCGGGTCGCAGTCCCCACTGGAGGCGCGGGTTCGAATCCCAGAGATTCCCCCATAGGAATGAATGGTCGAAATGCCCAATTGAAATGAATGGCGGGCTACCAGGTGTCAAAGTCCCCCAATGAACCTGGGAAGGAAAGAGCTGTCAGGATGGCTGAGCGGTCTAAGTCGCTGCGCTCGGGTCGCAGTCCCCACTGGAGGCGCGGGTTCGAATCCCAGAGATTCCCCCATAGGAATGAATGGTCGAAATGCCCAATTGAAATAAATGGCGGGCTACCAGGTGTCAAAGTCCCCCAATGAACCTGGAAAGGAAAGAGCTGTCAGGATGGCTGAGCGGTCTAAGTCACTGCGCTCGGGTCGCAGTCCCCACTGGAGGCGCGGGTTCGAATCCCAGAGATTCCCCCATAGGAATGAATGGTCGAAATGCCCAATTGAAATGAATGGCGGGCTACCAGGTGTCAAAGTCCCCCATTGAACCTGGGAAGGAAAGAGCTGTCAGGATGGCTGAGCGGTCTAAGTCGCTGCGCTCGGGTCGCAGTCCCCACTGGAGGCGCGGGTTCGAATCCCAGAGATTCCCCCATAGGAATGAAAGGTCGAAATGCCCAATTGAAATAAATGGCGGGCTACCAGGTGTCAAAGTCCCCCAATGAACCTGGGAAGGAAAGAGCTGTCAGGATGGCCAAGCGGTCTAAGTCGCTGCGCTCGGGTCGCAGTAACCACTGGAGGCGCGGGTTCGAATCCCAGAGATTCCCCCATAGGAATGAATGGTCGAAATGCCCAATTGAAATAAATGGCGGGCTACCAGGTGTCAAAGTCCCCCAATGAACCTGGGAAGGAAAGAGCTGTCAGGATGGCTGAGCAGTCTAAGTCGCTGCGCTCGGGTCGCAGTCCCCACTGGAGGCGCGGGTTCGAATCCCAGAGATTCCCCCATAGGAATGAATGGTCGAAATGCCCAATTGAAATAAATGGCGGGCTACCAGGTGTCAAAGTCCCCCAATGAACCTGGGAAGGAAAGAGCTGTCAGGATGGCCGAGCGGTCTAAGTCGCTGCGCTCGGGTCGCAGTCCCCACTGGAGGCGCGGGTTCGAATCCCAGAGATTCCCCCATAGGAATGAATGGTCGAAATGCCCAATTGAAATGAATGGCGGGCTACCAGGTGTCAAAGTCCCCCAATGAACCTGGGAAGGAAAGAGCTGTCAGGATGGCTGAGCGGTCTAAGTCGCTGCGCTCGGGTCGCAGTCCCCACTGGAGGCGCGGGTTCGAATCCCAGAGATTCCCCCATAGGAATGAATGGTCGAAATGCCCAATTGAAATGAATGGCGGGCTACCAGGTGTCAAAGTCCCCCAATGAACCTGGGAAGGAAAGAGCTGTCAGGATGGCCGAGCGGTCTAAGTCGCTGCGCTCGGGTCGCAGTCCCCACTGGAGTCGCGGGTTCGAATCCCAGAGATTCCCCCATAGGAATGAATGGTCGAAATGCCCAATTGAAATGAATGGCGGGCTACCAGGTGTCAAAGTCCCCCAATGAACCTGGGAAGGAAAGAGCTGTCAGGATGGCTGAGCGGTCTAAGTCGCTGCGCTCGGGTCGCAGTCCCCACTGGAGGCGCGGGTTCGAATCCCAGAGATTCCCCCATAGGAATGAATGGTCGAAATGCCCCATTGAAATGAATGGCGGGATACCAGGTGTCAAAGTCCACCATTGAACCTGGGAAGGAAAGAGCTGTCAGGATGGCCGAGCGGTCTAAGTCGCTGCGCTCGGGTCGCAGTCCCCACTGGAGGCGCGGGTTCGAATCCCAGAGATTCCCCCATAGGAATGAATGGTCGAAATGCCCAATTGAAATGAATGGCGGGCTACCAGGTGTCAAAGTCCCCCATTGAACCTTGGAAGGAAAGAGCTGTCAGGATGGCCGAGCGGTCTAAGTCGCTGCGCTCGGGTCGCAGTCCCCACTGGAGGCGCGGGTTCGAATCCCAGAGATTCCCCCATAGGAATGAATGGTCGAAATGCCCAATTGAAATGAATGGCGGGCTACCAGGTGTCAAAGTCCCCCAATGAACCTGGGAAGGAAAGAGCTGTCAGGATGGCTGAGCGGTCTAAGTCGCTGCGCTCGGGTCGCAGTCCCCACTGGAGGCGCGGGTTCGAATCCCAGAGATTCCCCCATAGGAATGAATGGTCGAAATGCCCAATTGAAATGAATGGCGGGCTACCAGGTGTCAAAGTCCCCCAATGAACCTGGGAAGGAAAGAGCTGTCAGGATGGCCGAGCGGTCTAAGTCGCTGCGCTCGGGTCGCAGTCCCCACTGGAGGCGTGGGTTCGAATCCCAGAGATTCCCCCATAGGAATGAATGGTCGAAATGCCCAATTGAAATGAATGGCGGGCTACCAGGTGTCAAAGTCCCCCATTGAACCTTGGAAGGAAAGAGCTGTCAGGATGGCTGAGCGGTCTAAGTCGCTGCGCTCGGGTCGCAGTCCCCACTGGAGGCGCGGGTTTGAATCCCAGAGATTCCCCCATAGGAATGAAAGGTCGAAATGCCCAATTGAAATAAATGGCGGGCTACCAGGTGTCAAAGTCCCCCAATGAACCTGGGAAGGAAAGAGCTGTCAGGATGGCTGAGCGGTCTAAGTCGCTGCGCTCGGGTCGCAGTCCCCACTGGAGGCGCGGGTTCGAATCCCAGAGATTCCCCCATAGGAAATGAATGGTCGAAATGCCCCATTGAAATGAATGGCGGGATTTCAGGTGTCAAAGTCCCCCAATGAACCTGGGAAGGAAAGAGCTGTCAGGATGGCCGAGCGGTCTAAGTAGCTGCGCTCGGGTCGCAGTCCCCACTGGAGGCGCGGGTTCGAATCCCAGAGATTCCCCCATAGGAATGAATGGTCGAAATGCCCAATTGAAATGAATGGCGGGCTACCAGGTGTCAAAGTCCCCCATTGAACCTTGGGAAGGAAAGAGCTGTCAGGATGGCCGAGCGGTCTAAGTCGCTGCGCTCGGGTCGCAGTCCCCACTGGAGGCGCGGGTTCGAATCCCAGAGATTCCCCCATAGGAATGAATGGTCGAAATGCCCAATTGAAATGAATGGCGGGCTACCAGGTGTCAAAGTCCCCCATTGAACCTTGGAAGGAAAGAGCTGTCAGGATGGCTGAGCGGTCTAAGTCGCTGCGCTCGGGTCGCAGTCCCCACTGGAGGCGCGGGTTCGAATCCCAGAGATTCCCCCATAGGAATGAATGGTCGAAATGCCCAATTGAAATGAATGGCGGGCTACCAGGTGTCAAAGTCCCCCAATGAACCTGGGAAGGAAAGAGCTGTCAGGATGGCTGAGCGGTCTAAGTCGCTGCGCTCGGGTCGCAGTCCCCACTGGAGGCGCGGGTTCGAATCCCAGAGATTCCCCCATAGGAATGAATGGTCGAAATGCCCAATTGAAATAATGGCGGGCTACCAGGTGTCAAAGTCCCCCAATGAACCTGGAAAGGAAAGAGCTGTCAGGATGGCTGAGCGGTCTAAGTCGCTGCGCTCGGGTCGCAGGCCCCACTGGAGGCGCGGGTTCGAATCCCAGAGATTCCCCCATAGGAATGAATGGTCGAAATGCCCAATTGAAATAAATGGCGGGCTACCAGGTGTCAAAGTCCCCCAATGAACCTGGAAAGGAAAGAGCTGTCAGGATGGCTGAGCGGTCTAAGTCGCTGCGCTCGGGTCGCAGTCCCCACTGGAGGCGCGGGTTCGAATCCCAGAGATTCCCCCATAGGAATGAATGGTCGAAATGCCCAATTGAAATGAATGGCGGGCTACCAGGTGTCAAAGTCCCCCAATGAACCTGGGAAGGAAAGAGCTGTCAGGATGGCCGAGCGGTCTAAGTCGCTGCGCTCGGGTCGCAGTCCCCACTGGAGGCGTGGGTTCGAATCCCAGAGATTCCCCCATAGGAATGAATGGTCGAAATGCCCAATTGAAATGAATGGCGGGCTACCAGGTGTCAAAGTCCCCCATTGAACCTTGGAAGGAAAGAGCTGTCAGGATGGCTGAGCGGTCTAAGTCGCTGCGCTCGGGTCGCAGTCCCCACTGGAGGCGCGGGTTTGAATCCCAGAGATTCCCCCATAGGAATGAAAGGTCGAAATGCCCAATTGAAATAAATGGCGGGCTACCAGGTGTCAAAGTCCCCCAATGAACCTGGGAAGGAAAGAGCTGTCAGGATGGCTGAGCGGTCTAAGTCGCTGCGCTCGGGTCGCAGTCCCCACTGGAGGCGCGGGTTCGAATCCCAGAGATTCCCCCATAGGAATGAATGGTCGAAATGCCCCATTGAAATGAATGGCGGGATTTCAGGTGTCAAAGTCCCCCAATGAACCTGGGAAGGAAAGAGCTGTCAGGATGGCCGAGCGGTCTAAGTAGCTGCGCTCGGGTCGCAGTCCCCACTGGAGGCGCGGGTTCGAATCCCAGAGATTCCCCCATAGGAATGAATGGTCGAAATGCCCAATTGAAATGAATGGCGGGCTACCAGGTGTCAAAGTCCCCCATTGAACCTTGGAAGGAAAGAGCTGTCAGGATGGCCGAGCGGTCTAAGTCGCTGCGCTCGGGTCGCAGTCCCCACTGGAGGCGCGGGTTCGAATCCCAGAGATTCCCCCATAGGAATGAATGGTCGAAATGCCCAATTGAAATGAATGGCGGGCTACCAGGTGTCAAAGTCCCCCATTGAACCTTGGAAGGAAAGAGCTGTCAGGATGGCTGAGCGGTCTAAGTCGCTGCGCTCGGGTCGCAGTCCCCACTGGAGGCGCGGGTTCGAATCCCAGAGATTCCCCCATAGGAATGAATGGTCGAAATGCCCAATTGAAATGAATGGCGGGCTACCAGGTGTCAAAGTCCCCCAATGAACCTGGGAAGGAAAGAGCTGTCAGGATGGCTGAGCGGTCTAAGTCGCTGCGCTCGGGTCGCAGTCCCCACTGGAGGCGCGGGTTCGAATCCCAGAGATTCCCCCATAGGAATGAATGGTCGAAATGCCCAATTGAAATAAATGGCGGGCTACCAGGTGTCAAAGTCCCCCAATGAACCTGGAAAGGAAAGAGCTGTCAGGATGGCTGAGCGGTCTAAGTCGCTGCGCTCGGGTCGCAGTCCCCACTGGAGGCGCGGGTTCGAATCCCAGAGATTCCCCCATAGGAATGAATGGTCGAAATGCCCAATTGAAATGAATGGCGGGCTACCAGGTGTCAAAGTCCCCCATTGAACCTGGGAAGGAAAGAGCTGTCAGGATGGCTGAGCGGTCTAAGTCGCTGCGCTCGGGTCGCAGTCCCCACTGGAGGCGCGGGTTCGAATCCCAGAGATTCCCCCATAGGAATGAAAGGTCGAAATGCCCAATTGAAATAAATGGCGGGCTAGCAGGTGTCAAAGTCCCCCAATGAACCTGGGAAGGAAAGAGCTGTCAGGATGGCCGAGCGGTCTAAGTCGCTGCGCTCGGGTCGCAGTCCCCACTGGAGGCGCGGGTTCGAATCCCAGAGATTCCCCCATAGGAATGAAAGGTCGAAATGCCCAATTGAAATAAATGGCGGGCTAGCAGGTGTCAAAGTCCCCCAATGAACCTGGGAAGGAAAGAGCTGTCAGGATGGCCGAGCGGTCTAAGTCGCTGCGCTCGGGTCGCAGTCCCCACTGGAGGCGCGGGTTCGAATCCCAGAGATTCCCCCATAGGAATGAATGGTCGAAATGCCCAATTGAAATGAATGGCGGGCTACCAGGTGTCAAAGTCCCCCAATGAACCTGGGAAGGAAAGAGCTGTCAGGATGGCTGAGCGGTCTAAGTCGCTGCGCTCGGGTTGCAGTCCCCACTGGAGGCGCGGGTTCGAATCCCAGAGATTCCCCCATAGGAATGAAAGGTCGAAATGCCCAATTGAAATAAATGGCGGGCTACCAGGTGTCAAAGTCCCCCAATGAACCTGGGAAGGAAAGAGCTGTCAGGATGGCCAAGCGGTCTAAGTCGCTGCGCTCGGGTCGCAGTAACCACTGGAGGCGCGGGTTCGAATCCCAGAGATTCCCCCATAGGAATGAATGGTCGAAATGCCCAATTGAAATAAATGGCGGGCTACCAGGTGTCAAAGTCCCCCAATGAACCTGGGAAGGAAAGAGCTGTCAGGATGGCTGAGCAGTCTAAGTCGCTGCGCTCGGGTCGCAGTCCCCACTGGAGGCGCGGGTTCGAATCCCAGAGATTCCCCCATAGGAATGAATGGTCGAAATGCCCAATTGAAATAAATGGCGGGCTACCAGGTGTCAAAGTCCCCCAATGAACCTGGGAAGGAAAGAGCTGTCAGGATGGCCGAGCGGTCTAAGTCGCTGCGCTCGGGTCGCAGTCCCCACTGGAGGCGCGGGTTCGAATCCCAGAGATTCCCCCATAGGAATGAATGGTCGAAATGCCCAATTGAAATGAATGGCGGGCTACCAGGTGTCAAAGTCCCCCAATGAACCTGGGAAGGAAAGAGCTGTCAGGATGGCTGAGCGGTCTAAGTCGCTGCGCTCGGGTCGCAGTCCCCACTGGAGGCGCGGGTTCGAATCCCAGAGATTCCCCCATAGGAATGAATGGTCGAAATGCCCAATTGAAATGAATGGCGGGCTACCAGGTGTCAAAGTCCCCCAATGAACCTGGGAAGGAAAGAGCTGTCAGGATGGCCGAGCGGTCTAAGTCGCTGCGCTCGGGTCGCAGTCCCCACTGGAGTCGCGGGTTCGAATCCCAGAGATTCCCCCATAGGAATGAATGGTCGAAATGCCCAATTGAAATGAATGGCGGGCTACCAGGTGTCAAAGTCCCCCAATGAACCTGGGAAGGAAAGAGCTGTCAGGATGGCTGAGCGGTCTAAGTCGCTGCGCTCGGGTCGCAGTCCCCACTGGAGGCGCGGGTTCGAATCCCAGAGATTCCCCCATAGGAATGAATGGTCGAAATGCCCCATTGAAATGAATGGCGGGATACCAGGTGTCAAAGTCCACCATTGAACCTGGGAAGGAAAGAGCTGTCAGGATGGCCGAGCGGTCTAAGTCGCTGCGCTCGGGTCGCAGTCCCCACTGGAGGCGCGGGTTCGAATCCCAGAGATTCCCCCATAGGAATGAATGGTCGAAATGCCCAATTGAAATGAATGGCGGGCTACCAGGTGTCAAAGTCCCCCATTGAACCTTGGAAGGAAAGAGCTGTCAGGATGGCCGAGCGGTCTAAGTCGCTGCGCTCGGGTCGCAGTCCCCACTGGAGGCGCGGGTTCGAATCCCAGAGATTCCCCCATAGGAATGAATGGTCGAAATGCCCAATTGAAATGAATGGCGGGCTACCAGGTGTCAAAGTCCCCCAATGAACCTGGGAAGGAAAGAGCTGTCAGGATGGCTGAGCGGTCTAAGTCGCTGCGCTCGGGTTGCAGTCCCCACTGGAGGCGCGGGTTCGAATCCCAGAGATTCCCCCATAGGAATGAAAGGTCGAAATGCCCAATTGAAATAAATGGCGGGCTACCAGGTGTCAAAGTCCCCCAATGAACCTGGGAAGGAAAGAGCTGTCAGGATGGCCAAGCGGTCTAAGTCGCTGCGCTCGGGTCGCAGTAACCACTGGAGGCGCGGGTTCGAATCCCAGAGATTCCCCCATAGGAATGAATGGTCGAAATGCCCAATTGAAATAAATGGCGGGCTACCAGGTGTCAAAGTCCCCCAATGAACCTGGGAAGGAAAGAGCTGTCAGGATGGCTGAGCAGTCTAAGTCGCTGCGCTCGGGTCGCAGTCCCCACTGGAGGCGCGGGTTCGAATCCCAGAGATTCCCCCATAGGAATGAATGGTCGAAATGCCCAATTGAAATAAATGGCGGGCTACCAGGTGTCAAAGTCCCCCAATGAACCTGGGAAGGAAAGAGCTGTCAGGATGGCCGAGCGGTCTAAGTCGCTGCGCTCGGGTCGCAGTCCCCACTGGAGGCGCGGGTTCGAATCCCAGAGATTCCCCCATAGGAATGAATGGTCGAAATGCCCAATTGAAATGAATGGCGGGCTACCAGGTGTCAAAGTCCCCCAATGAACCTGGGAAGGAAAGAGCTGTCAGGATGGCTGAGCGGTCTAAGTCGCTGCGCTCGGGTTGCAGTCCCCACTGGAGGCGCGGGTTCGAATCCCAGAGATTCCCCCATAGGAATGAAAGGTCGAAATGCCCAATTGAAATAAATGGCGGGCTACCAGGTGTCAAAGTCCCCCAATGAACCTGGGAAGGAAAGAGCTGTCAGGATGGCCAAGCGGTCTAAGTCGCTGCGCTCGGGTCGCAGTCCCCACTGGAGGCGCGGGTTCGAATCCCAGAGATTCCCCCATAGGAATGAATGGTCGAAATGCCCAATTGAAATGAATGGCGGGCTACCAGGTGTCAAAGTCCCTCAATGAACCTGGGAAGGAAAGAGCTGTCAGGATGGCCGAGCGGTCTAAGTCGCTGCGCTCGGGTCGCAGTCCCCACTGGAGGCGCGGGTTCGAATCCCAGAGATTCCCCCATAGGAATGAATGGTCGAAATGCCCAATTGAAATAAATGGCGGGCTACCAGGTGTCAAAGTCCCCCAATGAACCTGGGAAGGAAAGAGCTGTCAGGATGGCCGAGCGGTCTAAGTCGCTGCGCTCGGGTCGCAGTCCCCACTGGAGGCGCGGGTTCGAATCCCAGAGATTCCCCCATAGGAATGAATGGTCGAAATGCCCAATTGAAATGAATGGCGGGCTACCATGTGTCAAAGTCCCCCAATGAACCTGGGAAGGAAAGAGCTGTCAGGATGGCTGAGCGGTCTAAGTCGCTGCGCTCGGGTCGCAGTCCCCACTGGAGGCGCGGGTTCGAATCCCAGAGATTCCCCCATAGGAATGAATGGTCGAAATGCCCAATTGAAATGAATGGCGGGCTACCAGGTGTCAAAGTCCCCCAATGAACCTGGGAAGGAAAGAGCTGTCAGGATGGCCGAGCGGTCTAAGTCGCTGCGCTCGGGTCGCAGTCCCCACTGGAGGTGCGGGTTCGAATCCCAGAGATTCCCCCATAGGAATGAATGGTCGAAATGCCCAATTGAAATGAATGGCGGGCTACCAGGTGTCAAAGTCCCCCAATGAACCTGGGAAGGAAAGAGCTGTCAGGATGGCCGAGCGGTCTAAGTCGCTGCGCTCGGGTCGCAGTCCCCACTGGAGGCACGGGTTCGAATCCCAGAGATTCCCCCATAGGAATGAATGGTCGAAATGCCCAATTGAAATGAATGGCGGGCTACCAGGTGTCAAAGTCCCCCAATGAACCTGGGAAGGAAAGAGCTGTCAGGATGGCTGAGCGGTCTAAGTCGCTGCGCTCGGGTCGCAGTCCCCACTGGAGGCGCGGGTTCGAATCCCAGAGATTCCCCCATAGGAATGAAAGGTCGAAATGCCCAATTGAAATAAATGGCGGGCTACCAGGTGTCAAAGTCCCCCAATGAACCTGGGAAGGAAAGAGCTGTCAGGATGGCCAAGCGGTCTAAGTCGCTGCGCTCGGGTCGCAGTCCCCACTGGAGGCGCGGGTTCGAATCCCAGAGATTCCCCCATAGGAATGAATGGTCGAAATGCCCAATTGAAATGAATGGCGGGCTACCAGGTGTCAAAGTCCCCCAATGAACCTGGGAAGGAAAGAGCTGTCAGGATGGCTGAGCGGTCTAAGTCGCTGCTCTCGGGTCGCAGTCCCCACTGGAGGCGCGGGTTCGAATCCCAGAGATTCCCCCATAGGAATGAATGGTCGAAATGCCCAATTGAAATGAATGGCGGGCTACCATGTGTCAAAGTCCCCCAATGAACCTGGGAAGGAAAGAGCTGTCAGGATGGCCAAGCGGTCTAAGTCGCTGCGCTCGGGTCGCAGTCCCCACTGGAGGCGCGGGTTCGAATCCCAGAGATTCCCCCATAGGAATGAATGGTCGAAATGCCCAATTGAAATGAATGGCGGGCTACCAGGTGTCAAAGTCCCCCATTGAACCTTGGAAGGAAAGAGCTGTCAGGATGGCTGAGCGGTCTAAGTCGCTGCGCTCGGGTCGCAGTCCCCACTGGAGGCGCGGGTTCGAATCCCAGAGATTCCCCCATAGGAATGAATGGTCGAAATACCCAATTGAAATGAATGGCGGGCTACCAGGTGTCAAAGTCCCCCAATGAACCTGGGAAGGAAAGAGCTGTCAGGATGGCTGAGCGGTCTAAGTCGCTGCGCTCGGGTCGCAGTCCCCACTGGAGGCGCGGGTTCGAATCCCAGAGATTCCCCCATAGGAATGAATGGTCGAAATGCCCAATTGAAATGAATGGCGGGCTACCAGGTGTCAAAGTCCCCCATTGAACCTGGGAAGGAAAGAGCTGTCAGGATGGCCGAGCGGTCTAAGTCGCTGCGCTCGGGTCGCAATCCCCACTGGAGGCGCGGGTTCGAATCCCAGAGATTCCCCCATAGGAATGAATGGTCGAAATGCCCCATTGAAATGAATGGCGGGCTACCAGGTGTCAAAGTCCCCCATTGAACCTTGGAAGGAAAGAGCTGTCAGGATGGCCGAGCGGTCTAAGTCGCTGCGCTCGGGTCGCAGTCCCCACTGGAGGCGCGGGTTCGAATCCCAGAGATTCCCCCATAGGAATGAATGGTCGAAATGCCCAATTGAAATGAATGGCGGGCTACCAGGTGTCAAAGTCCCCCAATGAACCTGGGAAGGAAAGAGCTGTCAGGATGGCTGAGCGGTCTAAGTCGCTGCGCTCGGGTCGCAGTCCCCACTGGAGGCGCGGGTTCGAATCCCAGAGATTCCCCCATAGGAATGAATGGTCGAAATGCCCAATTGAAATGAATGGCGGGCTACCAGGTGTCAAAGTCCCCCAATGAACCTGGGAAGGAAAGAGCTGTCAGGATGGCTGAGCGGTCTAAGTCGCTGCGCTCGGGTCGCAGTCCCCACTGGAGGCGCGGGTTTGAATCCCAGAGATTCCCCCATAGGAATGAAAGGTCGAAATGCCCAATTGAAATAAATGGCGGGCTACCAGGTGTCAAAGTCCCCCAATGAACCTGGGAAGGAAAGAGCTGTCAGGATGGCTGAGCGGTCTAAGTCGCTGCGCTCGGGTCGCAGTCCCCACTGGAGGCGCGGGTTCGAATCCCAGAGATTCCCCCATAGGAATGAATGGTCGAAATGCCCCATTGAAATGAATGGCGGGATTTCAGGTGTCAAAGTCCCCCAATGAACCTGGGAAGGAAAGAGCTGTCAGGATGGCCGAGCGGTCTAAGTAGCTGCGCTCGGGTCGCAGTCCCCACTGGAGGCGCGGGTTCGAATCCCAGAGATTCCCCCATAGGAATGAATGGTCGAAATGCCCAATTGAAATGAATGGCGGGCTACCAGGTGTCAAAGTCCCCCATTGAACCTTGGAAGGAAAGAGCTGTCAGGATGGCCGAGCGGTCTAAGTCGCTGCGCTCGGGTCGCAGTCCCCACTGGAGGCGCGGGTTCGAATCCCAGAGATTCCCCCATAGGAATGAATGGTCGAAATGCCCAATTGAAATGAATGGCGGGCTACCAGGTGTCAAAGTCCCCCATTGAACCTTGGAAGGAAAGAGCTGTCAGGATGGCTGAGCGGTCTAAGTCGCTGCGCTCGGGTCGCAGTCCCCACTGGAGGCGCGGGTTCGAATCCCAGAGATTCCCCCATAGGAATGAATGGTCGAAATGCCCAATTGAAATGAATGGCGGGCTACCAGGTGTCAAAGTCCCCCAATGAACCTGGGAAGGAAAGAGCTGTCAGGATGGCTGAGCGGTCTAAGTCGCTGCGCTCGGGTCGCAGTCCCCACTGGAGGCGCGGGTTCGAATCCCAGAGATTCCCCCATAGGAATGAATGGTCGAAATGCCCAATTGAAATAAATGGCGGGCTACCAGGTGTCAAAGTCCCCCAATGAACCTGGAAAGGAAAGAGCTGTCAGGATGGCTGAGCGGTCTAAGTCGCTGCGCTCGGGTCGCAGTCCCCACTGGAGGCGCGGGTTCGAATCCCAGAGATTCCCCCATAGGAATGAATGGTCGAAATGCCCAATTGAAATAAATGGCGGGCTACCAGGTGTCAAAGTCCCCCAATGAACCTGGAAAGGAAAGAGCTGTCAGGATGGCTGAGCGGTCTAAGTCGCTGCGCTCGGGTCGCAGTCCCCACTGGAGGCGCGGGTTCGAATCCCAGAGATTCCCCCATAGGAATGAATGGTCGAAATGCCCAATTGAAATGAATGGCGGGCTACCAGGTGTCAAAGTCCCCCATTGAACCTTGGAAGGAAAGAGCTGTCAGGATGGCTGAGCGGTCTAAGTCGCTGCGCTCGGGTCGCAGTCCCCACTGGAGGCGCGGGTTCGAATCCCAGAGATTCCCCCATAGGAATGAATGGTCGAAATGCCCAATTGAAATGAATGGCGGGCTACCAGGTGTCAAAGTCCCCCAATGAACCTGGGAAGGAAAGAGCTGTCAGGATGGCTGTGCGGTCTAAGTCGCTGCGCTTGGGTCGCAGTCCCCACTGGAGGCGCGGGTTCGAATCCCAGAGATTCCCCCATAGGAATGAATGGTCGAAATGCCCAATTGAAATGAATGGCGGGCTACCAGGTGTCAAAGTCCCCCAATGAACCTGGGAAGGAAAGAGCTGTCAGGATGGCTGAGCGGTCTAAGTCGCTGCGCTCGGGTCGCAGTCCCCACTGGAGGCGCGGGTTCGAATCCCAGAGATTCCCCCATAGGAATGAATGGTCGAAATGCCCAATTGAAATGAATGGCGGGCTACCAGGTGTCAAAGTCCCCCAATGAACCTGGGAAGGAAAGAGCTGTCAGGATGGCTGAGCGGTCTAAGTCGCTGCGCTCGGGTCGCAGTCCCCACTGGAGGCGCGGGTTCGAATCCCAGAGATTCCCCCATAGGAATGAAAGGTCGAAATGCCCAATTGAAATAAATGGCGGGCTACCAGGTGTCAAAGTCCCCCAATGAACCTGGGAAGGAAAGAGCTGTCAGGATGGCTGAGCGGTCTAAGTCGCTGCGCTCGGGTCGCAGTCCCCACTGGAGGCGCGGGTTCGAATCCCAGAGATTCCCCCATAGGAATGAATGGTCGAAATGCCCAATTGAAATGAATGGCGGGCTACCAGGTGTCAAAGTCCCCCAATGAACCTGGGAAGGAAAGAGCTGTCAGGATGGCCGAGCGGTCTAAGTCGCTGCGCTCGGGTCGCAGTCCCCACTGGAGGCGTGGGTTCGAATCCCAGAGATTCCCCCATAGGAATGAATGGTCGAAATGCCCAATTGAAATGAATGGCGGGCTACCAGGTGTCAAAGTCCCCCATTGAACCTTGGAAGGAAAGAGCTGTCAGGATGGCTGAGCGGTCTAAGTCGCTGCGCTCGGGTCACAGTCCCCACTGGAGGCGCGGGTTTGAATCCCAGAGATTCCCCCATAGGAATGAAAGGTCGAAATGCCCAATTGAAATAAATGGCGGGCTACCAGGTGTCAAAGTCCCCCAATGAACCTGGGAAGGAAAGAGCTGTCAGGATGGCTGAGCGGTCTAAGTCGCTGCGCTCGGGTCGCAGTCCCCACTGGAGGCGCGGGTTCGAATCCCAGAGATTCCCCCATAGGAATGAATGGTCGAAATGCCCCATTGAAATGAATGGCGGGATTTCAGGTGTCAAAGTCCCCCAATGAACCTGGGAAGGAAAGAGCTGTCAGGATGGCCGAGCGGTCTAAGTAGCTGCGCTCGGGTCGCAGTCCCCACTGGAGGCGCGGGTTCGAATCCCAGAGATTCCCCCATAGGAATGAATGGTCGAAATGCCCAATTGAAATGAATGGCGGGCTACCAGGTGTCAAAGTCCCCCATTGAACCTTGGAAGGAAAGAGCTGTCAGGATGGCCGAGCGGTCTAAGTCGCTGCGCTCGGGTCGCAGTCCCCACTGGAGGCGCGGGTTCGAATCCCAGAGATTCCCCCATAGGAATGAATGGTCGAAATGCCCAATTGAAATGAATGGCGGGCTACCAGGTGTCAAAGTCCCCCATTGAACCTTGGAAGGAAAGAGCTGTCAGGATGGCTGAGCGGTCTAAGTCGCTGCGCTCGGGTCGCAGTCCCCACTGGAGGCGCGGGTTCGAATCCCAGAGATTCCCCCATAGGAATGAATGGTCGAAATGCCCAATTGAAATGAATGGCGGGCTACCAGGTGTCAAAGTCCCCCAATGAACCTGGGAAGGAAAGAGCTGTCAGGATGGCTGAGCGGTCTAAGTCGCTGCGCTCGGGTCGCAGTCCCCACTGGAGGCGCGGGTTCGAATCCCAGAGATTCCCCCATAGGAATGAATGGTCGAAATGCCCAATTGAAATAAATGGCGGGCTACCAGGTGTCAAAGTCCCCCAATGAACCTGGAAAGGAAAGAGCTGTCAGGATGGCTGAGCGGTCTAAGTCGCTGCGCTCGGGTCGCAGTCCCCACTGGAGGCGCGGGTTCGAATCCCAGAGATTCCCCCATAGGAATGAATGGTCGAAATGCCCAATTGAAATAAATGGCGGGCTACCAGGTGTCAAAGTCCCCCAATGAACCTGGAAAGGAAAGAGCTGTCAGGATGGCTGAGCGGTCTAAGTCGCTGCGCTCGGGTCGCAGTCCCCACTGGAGGCGCGGGTTCGAATCCCAGAGATTCCCCCATAGGAATGAATGGTCGAAATGCCCAATTGAAATGAATGGCGGGCTACCAGGTGTCAAAGTCCCCCATTGAACCTTGGAAGGAAAGAGCTGTCAGGATGGCTGAGCGGTCTAAGTCGCTGCGCTCGGGTCGCAGTCCCCCATTGAACCTTGGAAGGAAAGAGCTGTCAGGATGGCTGAGCGGTCTAAGTCGCTGCGCTCGGGTCGCAGTCCCCACTGGAGGCGCGGGTTCGAATCCCAGAGATTCCCCCATAGGAATGAATGGTCGAAATGCCCAATTGAAATGAATGGCGGGCTACCAGGTGTCAAAGTCCCCCAATGAACCTGGGAAGGAAAGAGCTGTCAGGATGGCTGTGCGGTCTAAGTCGCTGCGCTCGGGTCGCAGTCCCCACTGGAGGCGCGGGTTCGAATCCCAGAGATTCCCCCATAGGAATGAATGGTCGAAATGCCCAATTGAAATGAATGGCGGGCTACCAGGTGTCAAAGTCCCCCATTGAACCTTGGAAGGAAAGAGCTGTCAGGATGGCTGAGCGGTCTAAGTCGCTGCGCTCGGGTCGCAGTCCCCACTGGAGGCACGGGTTCGAATCCCAGAGATTCCCCCATAGGAATGAATGGTCGAAATGCCCAATTGAAATGAATGGCGGGCTACCAGGTGTCAAAGTCCCCCAATGAACCTGGGAAGGAAAGAGCTGTCAGGATGGCTGATCGGTCTAAGTCGCTGCGCTCGGGTCGCAGTCCCCACTGGAGGCGCGGGTTCGAATCCCAGAGATTCCCCCATAGGAATGAATGGTCGAAATGCCCAATTGAAATGAATGGCGGGCTACCAGGTGTCAAAGTCCCCCAATGAACCTGGGAAGGAAAGAGCTGTCAGGATGGCTGAGCGGTCTAAGTCGCTGCGCTCGGGTCGCAGTCCCCACTGGAGGCGCGGGTTCGAATCCCAGAGATTCCCCCATAAGAATGAATGGTCGAAATGCCCAATTGAAATGAATGGCGGGCTACCAGGTGTCAAAGTCCCCCAATGAACCTGGGATGGAAAGAGCTGTCAAGATGGCTGAGCGGTCTAAGTCGCTGCGCTCGGGTCGCAGTCCCCACTGGAGGCGCGGGTTCGAATCCCAGAGATTCCCCCATAGGAATGAATGGTCGAAATGCCCAATTGAAATGAATGGCGGGCTACCAGGTGTCAAAGTCCCCCAATAAACCTGGGAAGGAAAGAGCTGTCAGGATGGCTGAGCGGTCTAAGTCGCTGCGCTCGGGTCGCAGTCCCCACTGGAGGCGCGGGTTCGAATCCCAGAGATTCCCCCATAGGAATGAATGGTCGAAATGCCCAATTGAAATGAATGGCGGGCTACCAGGTGTCAAAGTCCCCCATTGAACCTGGGAAGGAAAGAGCTGTCAAGATGGCTGAGCGGTCTAAGTCGCTGCGCTCGGGTCGCAGTCCCCACTGGAGGCGCGGGTTCGAATCCCAGAGATTCCCCCATAGGAATGAAAGGTCGAAATGCCCAATTGAAATAAATGGCGGGCTAGCAGGTGTCAAAGTCCCCCAATGAACCTGGGAAGGAAAGAGCTGTCAGGATGGCCGAGCGGTCTAAGTCGCTGCGCTCGGGTCGCAGTCCCCACTGGAGGCGCGGGTTCGAATCCCAGAGATTCCCCCATAGGAATGAAAGGTCGAAATGCCCAATTGAAATAAATGGCGGTCTAGCAGGTGTCAAAGTCCCCCAATGAACCTGGGAAGGAAAGAGCTGTCAGGATGGCCGAGCGGTCTAAGTCGCTGCGCTCGGGTCGCAGTCCCCACTGGAGGCGCGGGTTCGAATCCCAGAGATTCCCCCATAGGAATGAATGGTCGAAATGCCCAATTGAAATGAATGGCGGGCTACCAGGTGTCAAAGTCCCCCAATGAACCTGGGAAGGAAAGAGCTGTCAGGATGGCTGAGCGGTCTAAGTCGCTGCGCTCGGGTTGCAGTCCCCACTGGAGGCGCGGGTTCGAATCCCAGAGATTCCCCCATAGGAATGAAAGGTCGAAATGCCCAATTGAAATAAATGGCGGGCTACCAGGTGTCAAAGTCCCCCAATGAACCTGGGAAGGAAAGAGCTGTCAGGATGGCTGAGCGGTCTAAGTCGCTGCGCTCGGGTCGCAGTCCCCACTGGAGGCGCGGGTTCGAATCCCAGAGATTCCCCCATAGGAATGAATGGTCGAAATGCCCAATTGAAATGAATGGCGGGCTACCAGGTGTCAAAGTCCCCCAATGAACCTGGGAAGGAAAGAGCTGTCAGGATGGCCGAGCGGTCTAAGTCGCTGCGCTCGGGTCGCAGTCCCCACTGGAGGCGTGGGTTCGAATCCCAGAGATTCCCCCATAGGAATGAATGGTCGAAATGCCCAATTGAAATGAATGGCGGGCTACCAGGTGTCAAAGTCCCCCATTGAACCTTGGAAGGAAAGAGCTGTCAGGATGGCTGAGCGGTCTAAGTCGCTGCGCTCGGGTCGCAGTCCCCACTGGAGGCGCGGGTTCGAATCCCAGAGATTCCCCCATAGGAATGAATGGTCGAAATGCCCCATTGAAATGAATGGCGGGATTTCAGGTGTCAAAGTCCCCCAATGAACCTGGGAAGGAAAGAGCTGTCAGGATGGCCGAGCGGTCTAAGTAGCTGCGCTCGGGTCGCAGTCCCCACTGGAGGCGCGGGTTCGAATCCCAGAGATTCCCCCATAGGAATGAATGGTCGAAATGCCCAATTGAAATGAATGGCGGGCTACCAGGTGTCAAAGTCCCCCATTGAACCTTGGAAGGAAAGAGCTGTCAGGATGGCCGAGCGGTCTAAGTCGCTGCGCTCGGGTCGCAGTCCCCACTGGAGGCGCGGGTTCGAATCCCAGAGATTCCCCCATAGGAATGAATGGTCGAAATGCCCAATTGAAATGAATGGCGGGCTACCAGGTGTCAAAGTCCCCCATTGAACCTTGGAAGGAAAGAGCTGTCAGGATGGCTGAGCGGTCTAAGTCGCTGCGCTCGGGTCGCAGTCCCCACTGGAGGCGCGGGTTCGAATCCCAGAGATTCCCCCATAGGAATGAATGGTCGAAATGCCCAATTGAAATGAATGGCGGGCTACCAGGTGTCAAAGTCCCCCAATGAACCTGGGAAGGAAAGAGCTGTCAGGA
Organism: Vanacampus margaritifer; assembly: GCF_051991255.1. NCBI lineage: Eukaryota > Metazoa > Chordata > Actinopteri > Syngnathiformes > Syngnathidae > Vanacampus > Vanacampus margaritifer. Next base: position 29,643 of record NW_027520858.1, read on the forward strand.
TGGCTGAGCGGTCTAAGTCGCTGCGCTCGGGTCGCAGTCCCCACTGGAGGCGCGGGTTCGAATCCCAGAGATTCCCCCATAGGAATGAATGGTCGAAATGCCCAATTGAAATAAATGGCGGGCTACCAGGTGTCAAAGTCCCCCAATGAACCTGGAAAGGAAAGAGCTGTCAGGATGGCTGAGCGGTCTAAGTCGCTGCGCTCGGGTCGCAGTCCCCACTGGAGGCGCGGGTTCGAATCCCAGAGATTCCCCCATAGGAATGAATGGTCGAAATGCCCAATTGAAATAAATGGCGGGCTACCAGGTGTCAAAGTCCCCCAATGAACCTGGAAAGGAAAGAGCTGTCAGGATGGCTGAGCGGTCTAAGTCGCTGCGCTCGGGTCGCAGTCCCCACTGGAGGCGCGGGTTCGAATCCCAGAGATTCCCCCATAGGAATGAATGGTCGAAATGCCCAATTGAAATGAATGGCGGGCTACCAGGTGTCAAAGTCCCCCATTGAACCTTGGAAGGAAAGAGCTGTCAGGATGGCTGAGCGGTCTAAGTCGCTGCGCTCGGGTCGCAGTCCCCCATTGAACCTTGGAAGGAAAGAGCTGTCAGGATGGCTGAGCGGTCTAAGTCGCTGCGCTCGGGTCGCAGTCCCCACTGGAGGCGCGGGTTCGAATCCCAGAGATTCCCCCATAGGAATGAATGGTCGAAATGCCCAATTGAAATGAATGGCGGGCTACCAGGTGTCAAAGTCCCCCAATGAACCTGGGAAGGAAAGAGCTGTCAGGATGGCTGTGCGGTCTAAGTCGCTGCGCTCGGGTCGCAGTCCCCACTGGAGGCGCGGGTTCGAATCCCAGAGATTCCCCCATAGGAATGAATGGTCGAAATGCCCAATTGAAATGAATGGCGGGCTACCAGGTGTCAAAGTCCCCCATTGAACCTTGGAAGGAAAGAGCTGTCAGGATGGCTGAGCGGTCTAAGTCGCTGCGCTCGGGTCGCAGTCCCCACTGGAGGCACGGGTTCGAATCCCAGAGATTCCCCCATAGGAATGAATGGTCGAAATGCCCAATTGAAATGAATGGCGGGCTACCAGGTGTCAAAGTCCCCCAATGAACCTGGGAAGGAAAGAGCTGTCAGGATGGCTGATCGGTCTAAGTCGCTGCGCTCGGGTCGCAGTCCCCACTGGAGGCGCGGGTTCGAATCCCAGAGATTCCCCCATAGGAATGAATGGTCGAAATGCCCAATTGAAATGAATGGCGGGCTACCAGGTGTCAAAGTCCCCCAATGAACCTGGGAAGGAAAGAGCTGTCAGGATGGCTGAGCGGTCTAAGTCGCTGCGCTCGGGTCGCAGTCCCCACTGGAGGCGCGGGTTCGAATCCCAGAGATTCCCCCATAAGAATGAATGGTCGAAATGCCCAATTGAAATGAATGGCGGGCTACCAGGTGTCAAAGTCCCCCAATGAACCTGGGATGGAAAGAGCTGTCAAGATGGCTGAGCGGTCTAAGTCGCTGCGCTCGGGTCGCAGTCCCCACTGGAGGCGCGGGTTCGAATCCCAGAGATTCCCCCATAGGAATGAATGGTCGAAATGCCCAATTGAAATGAATGGCGGGCTACCAGGTGTCAAAGTCCCCCAATAAACCTGGGAAGGAAAGAGCTGTCAGGATGGCTGAGCGGTCTAAGTCGCTGCGCTCGGGTCGCAGTCCCCACTGGAGGCGCGGGTTCGAATCCCAGAGATTCCCCCATAGGAATGAATGGTCGAAATGCCCAATTGAAATGAATGGCGGGCTACCAGGTGTCAAAGTCCCCCATTGAACCTGGGAAGGAAAGAGCTGTCAAGATGGCTGAGCGGTCTAAGTCGCTGCGCTCGGGTCGCAGTCCCCACTGGAGGCGCGGGTTCGAATCCCAGAGATTCCCCCATAGGAATGAAAGGTCGAAATGCCCAATTGAAATAAATGGCGGGCTAGCAGGTGTCAAAGTCCCCCAATGAACCTGGGAAGGAAAGAGCTGTCAGGATGGCCGAGCGGTCTAAGTCGCTGCGCTCGGGTCGCAGTCCCCACTGGAGGCGCGGGTTCGAATCCCAGAGATTCCCCCATAGGAATGAAAGGTCGAAATGCCCAATTGAAATAAATGGCGGTCTAGCAGGTGTCAAAGTCCCCCAATGAACCTGGGAAGGAAAGAGCTGTCAGGATGGCCGAGCGGTCTAAGTCGCTGCGCTCGGGTCGCAGTCCCCACTGGAGGCGCGGGTTCGAATCCCAGAGATTCCCCCATAGGAATGAATGGTCGAAATGCCCAATTGAAATGAATGGCGGGCTACCAGGTGTCAAAGTCCCCCAATGAACCTGGGAAGGAAAGAGCTGTCAGGATGGCTGAGCGGTCTAAGTCGCTGCGCTCGGGTTGCAGTCCCCACTGGAGGCGCGGGTTCGAATCCCAGAGATTCCCCCATAGGAATGAAAGGTCGAAATGCCCAATTGAAATAAATGGCGGGCTACCAGGTGTCAAAGTCCCCCAATGAACCTGGGAAGGAAAGAGCTGTCAGGATGGCTGAGCGGTCTAAGTCGCTGCGCTCGGGTCGCAGTCCCCACTGGAGGCGCGGGTTCGAATCCCAGAGATTCCCCCATAGGAATGAATGGTCGAAATGCCCAATTGAAATGAATGGCGGGCTACCAGGTGTCAAAGTCCCCCAATGAACCTGGGAAGGAAAGAGCTGTCAGGATGGCCGAGCGGTCTAAGTCGCTGCGCTCGGGTCGCAGTCCCCACTGGAGGCGTGGGTTCGAATCCCAGAGATTCCCCCATAGGAATGAATGGTCGAAATGCCCAATTGAAATGAATGGCGGGCTACCAGGTGTCAAAGTCCCCCATTGAACCTTGGAAGGAAAGAGCTGTCAGGATGGCTGAGCGGTCTAAGTCGCTGCGCTCGGGTCGCAGTCCCCACTGGAGGCGCGGGTTCGAATCCCAGAGATTCCCCCATAGGAATGAAA
>NW_027520859.1:0-32575 GCF_051991255.1 Vanacampus margaritifer
AGCTCTTTCCTTCCAAGGTTCAATGGGGGACTTTGACACCTGGTAGCCCGCCATTTATTTCAATTGGGGCATTTCGACCATTAATTCCTATGGGGGAATCTCTGGGATTCGAACCCGCGCCTCCAGTGGGGACTGCGACCCGAGCGCAGCGACTTAGACCGCTCGGCCATCCTGACAGCTCTTTCCTTCCCAGGTTCATTGGGGGACTTTGACACCTGGTAGCCCGCCATTTATTTCAATTGGGCATTTCGACCATTCATTCCTATGGGGGAATCTCTGGGATTCGAACCCGCGCCTCCAGTGGGGACTGCGACCCGAGCGCAGCGACTTAGACCGCTCGGCCATCCTGACAGCTCTTTCCTTCCCAGGTTCATTGGGGACTTTGACACCTGGTTAGCCCGCCATTTATTTCAATTGGGCATTTCGACCTTTCATTCCTATGGGGGAATCTCTGGGATTCGAACCCGCGCCTCCAGTGGGGACTGCGACCCGAGCGCAGCGACTTAGACCGCTCAGCCATCCTGACAGCTCTTTCCTTCCCAGGTTCATTGGGGGACTTTGACACCTGGTAGCCCGCCATTCATTTCAATTGGGCATTTCGACCATTCATTCCTATGGGGGAATCTCTGGGATTCGAACCCGCGCCTCCAGTGGGGACTGCGACCCGAGCGCAGCGACTTAGACCGCTCAGCCATCCTGACAGCTCTTTCCTTCCAAGGTTCAATGGGTGACTTTGACACCTGGTAGCCCGCCATTCATTTCAATTGGGCATTTCGACCATTCATTCCTATGGGGGAATCTGTGGGATTCGAACCCGCGCCTCCAGTGGGGACTGCGACCCGAGCGCAGCGACTTAGACCGCTCGGCCATCCTGACAGCTCTTTCCTTCCCAGGTTCATTGGGGGACTTTGACACCTGGTAGCCCGCCATTCATTTCAATTGGGCATTTCGACCATTCATTCCTATGGGGGAATCTCTGGGATTCGAACCCGCGCCTCCAGTGGGGACTGCGACCCGAGCGCAGCGACTTAGACCGCTCAGCCATCCTGACAGCTCTTTCCTTCCAAGGTTCATTGGGTGACTTTGACACCTGGTAGCCCGCCATTCATTTCAATTGGGCATTTCGACCATTCATTCCTATGGGGGAATCTGTGGGATTCGAACCCGCGCCTCCAGTGGGGACTGCGACCCGAGCGCAGCGACTTAGACCGCTCGCCATCCTGACAGCTCTTTCCTTCCCAGGTTCATTGGGGGACTTTGACACCTGGTAGCCCGCCATTCATTTCAATGGGGCATTTCGACCATTCATTCCTATGGGGGAATCTCTGGGATTCGAACCCGCGCCTCCAGTGGGGACTGCGACCCGAGCGCAGCGACTTAGACCGCTCGGCCATCCTGACAGCTCTTTCCTTCCCAGGTTCATTGGGGGACTTTGACACCTGGTAGCCCGCCATTCATTTCAATTGGGCATTTCGACCATTCATTCCTATGGGGGAATCTCTGGGATTCGAACCCGCGCCTCCAGTGGGGACTGCGACCCGAGCGCAGCGACTTAGACCGCTCGGCCATCCTGACAGCTCTTTCCTTCCCAGGTTCATTGGGGGACTTTGACACCTGGTAGCCCGCCATTCATTTCAATTGGGCATTTCGACCATTCATTCCTATGGGGGAATCTCTGGGATTCGAACCCGCGCCTCCAGTGGGGACTGCGACCCGAGCGCAGCGACTTAGACCGCTCGGCCATCCTGACAGCTCTTTCCTTCCCAGGTTCATTGGGGGACTTTGACACCTGGTAGCCCGCCATTCATTTCAATTGGGCATTTCGACCTTTCATTCCTATGGGGGAATCTCTGGGATTCGAACCCGCGCCTCCAGTGGGGACTGCGACCCGAGCGCAGCGACTTAGGACCGCTCAGCCATCCTGACAGCTCTTTCCTTCCCAGGTTCATTGGGGGACTTTGACACCTGGTAGCCTGCCATTCATTTCAATTGGGCATTTCGACCATTCATTCCTATGGGGGAATCTCTGGGATTCGAACCCGCGCCTCCAGTGGGGACTGCGACCCGAGCGCAGCGACTTAGACCGCTCGGCCATCCTGACAGCTCTTTCCTTCCCAGGTTCAATGGTGGACTTTGACACCTGGAATCCCGCCATTCATTTCAATGGGGCATTTCGACCATTCATTCCTATGGGGGAATCTCTGGGATTCGAACCCGCGCCTCCAGTGGGGACTGCGACCCATGCGCAGCGACTTAGACCGCTCAGCCATCCTGACAGCTCTTTCCTTCCCAGGTTCATTGGGGGACTTTGACACCTGGTAGCCCGCCATTCATTTCAATTGGGCATTTTGACCATTCATTCCTATGGGGGAATCTCTGGGATTCGAACCCGCGCCTCCAGTGGGGACTGCGACCCGAGCGCAGCGACCTTAGACCGCTCAGCCATCCTGACAGCTCTTTCCTTCCCAGGTTCATTGGGGGACTTTGACACCTGGTAGCCCGCCATTCATTTCAATGGGGCATTTCGACCATTCATTCCTATGGGGGAATCTCTGGGATTCGAACCCGCGCCTCCAGTGGGGACTGCGACCCGAGCGCAGCGACTTAGACCGCTCAGCCATCCTGACAGCTCTTTCCTTCCAAGGTTCAATGGGGGACTTTGACACCTGGTAGCCCGCCATTCATTTCAATTGGGCATTTCGACCATTCATTCCTATGGGGGAATCTCTGGGATTCGAACCCGCGCCTCCAGTGGGGACTGCGACCCGAGCGCAGCGACTTAGACCGCTCGGCCATCCTGACAGCTCTTTCCTTCCCAGGTTCATTGGGGGACTTTGACACCTGGTAGCCCGCCATTCATTTCAATTGGGCATTTCGACCATTCATTCTTATGGGGGAATCTCTGGGATTCGAACCCGCGCCTCCAGTGGGGACTGCGACCCGAGCGCAGCGACTTAGACCGCTCGGCCATCCTGACAGCTCTTTCCTTCCAAGGTTCAATGGGGGACTTTGACACCTGGTAGCCCGCCATTCATTTCAATTGGGCATTTCGACCATTCATTCCTATGGGGGGAATCTCTGGGATTCGAACCCGCGCCTCCAGTGGGGACTGCGACCCGAGCGCAGCGACTTAGACCGCTCGGCCATCCTGACAGCTCTTTCCTTCCCAGGTTCATTGGGGGACTTTGACACCTGGTAGCCCGCCATTCATTTCAATTGGGCATTTCGACCATTCATTCCTATGGGGGAATCTCTGGGATTCGAACCCGCGCCTCCAGTGGGGACTGCGACCCGAGCGCAGCGACTTAGACCGCTCGGCCATCCTGACAGCTCTTTCCTTCCCAGGTTCAATGGTGGACTTTGACACCTGGAATCCCGCCATTCATTTCAATGGGGCATTTCGACCATTCATTCCTATGGGGGAATCTCTGGGATTCGAACCCGCGCCTCCAGTGGGGACTGCGACCCGAGCGCAGCGACTTAGACCGCTCAGCCATCCTGACAGCTCTTTCCTTCCAAGGTTCAATGGGGGACTTTGACACCTGGTAGCCCGCCATTCATTTCAATGGGGCATTTCGACCATTCATTCCTATGGGGGAATCTCTGGGATTCGAACCCGCGCCTCCAGTGGGGACTGCGACCCGAGCGCAGCGACTTAGACCGCTCGGCCATCCTGACAGCTCTTTCCTTCCCAGGTTCATTGGGGGACTTTGACACCTGGTAGCCTGCCATTCATTTCAATTGGGCATTTCGACCATTCATTCCTATGGGGGAATCTCTGGGATTCGAACCCGCGCCTCCAGTGGGGACTGCGACCCGAGCGCAGCGACTTAGACCGCTCGGCCATCCTGACAGCTCTTTCCTTCCCAGGTTCAATGGTGGACTTTGACACCTGGAATCCCGCCATTCATTTCAATGGGGCATTTCGACCATTCATTCCTATGGGGGAATCTCTGGGATTCGAACCCGCGCCTCCAGTGGGGACTGCGACCCATGCGCAGCGACTTAGACCGCTCAGCCATCCTGACAGCTCTTTCCTTCCCAGGTTCATTGGGGGACTTTGACACCTGGTAGCCCGCCATTCATTTCAATTGGGCATTTTGACCATTCATTCCTATGGGGGAATCTCTGGGATTCGAACCCGCGCCTCCAGTGGGGACTGCGACCCGAGCGCAGCGACTTAGACCGCTCAGCCATCCTGACAGCTCTTTCCTTCCCAGGTTCATTGGGGGACTTTGACACCTGGTAGCCCGCCATTCATTTCAATGGGGCATTTCGACCATTCATTCCTATGGGGGAATCTCTGGGATTCGAACCCGCGCCTCCAGTGGGGACTGCGACCCGAGCGCAGCGACTTAGACCGCTCAGCCATCCTGACAGCTCTTTCCTTCCAAGGTTCAATGGGGGACTTTGACACCTGGTAGCCCGCCATTCATTTCAATTGGGCATTTCGACCATTCATTCCTATGGGGGAATCTCTGGGATTCGAACCCGCGCCTCCAGTGGGGACTGCGACCCGAGCGCAGCGACTTAGACCGCTCGGCCATCCTGACAGCTCTTTCCTTCCCAGGTTCATTGGGGGACTTTGACACCTGGTAGCCCGCCATTCATTTCAATTGGGCATTTCGACCATTCATTCTTATGGGGGAATCTCTGGGATTCGAACCCGCGCCTCCAGTGGGGACTGCGACCCGAGCGCAGCGACTTAGACCGCTCGGCCATCCTGACAGCTCTTTCCTTCCAAGGTTCAATGGGGGACTTTGACACCTGGTAGCCCGCCATTCATTTCAATTGGGCATTTCGACCATTCATTCCTATGGGGGAATCTCTGGGATTCGAACCCGCGCCTCCAGTGGGGACTGCGACCCGAGCGCAGCGACTTAGACCGCTCGGCCATCCTGACAGCTCTTTCCTTCCCAGGTTCATTGGGGGACTTTGACACCTGGTAGCCCGCCATTCATTTCAATTGGGCATTTCGACCATTCATTCCTATGGGGGAATCTCTGGGATTCGAACCCGCGCCTCCAGTGGGGACTGCGACCCGAGCGCAGCGACTTAGACCGCTCGGCCATCCTGACAGCTCTTTCCTTCCCAGGTTCAATGGTGGACTTTGACACCTGGAATCCCGCCATTCATTTCAATGGGGCATTTCGACCATTCATTCCTATGGGGGAATCTCTGGGATTCGAACCCGCGCCTCCAGTGGGGACTGCGACCCGAGCGCAGCGACTTAGACCGCTCAGCCATCCTGACAGCTCTTTCCTTCCAAGGTTCAATGGGGGACTTTGACACCTGGTAGCCCGCCATTCATTTCAATGGGGCATTTCGACCATTCATTCCTATGGGGGAATCTCTGGGATTCGAACCCGCGCCTCCAGTGGGGACTGCGACCCGAGCGCAGCGACTTAGACCGCTCGGCCATCCTGACAGCTCTTTCCTTCCCAGGTTCATTGGGGGACTTTGACACCTGGTAGCCCGCCATTCATTTCAATTGGGCATTTCGACCATTCATTCCTATGGGGGAATCTCTGGGATTCGAACCCGCACCTCCAGTGGGGACTGCGACCCGAGCGCAGCGACTTAGACCGCTCGGCCATCCTGACAGCTCTTTCCTTCCCAGGTTCATTGGGGGACTTTGACACCTGGTAGCCCGCCATTCATTTCAATTGGGCATTTCGACCATTCATTCCTATGGGGGAATCTCTGGGATTCGAACCCGCGCCTCCAGTGGGGACTGCGACCCGAGCGCAGCGACTTAGACCGCTCAGCCATCCTGACAGCTCTTTCCTTCCCAGGTTCATTGGGGGACTTTGACACCTGGTAGCCTGCCATTCATTTCAATTGGGCATTTCGACCATTCATTCCTATGGGGGAATCTCTGGGATTCGAACCCGCGCCTCCAGTGGGGACTGCGACCCGAGCGCAGCGACTTAGACCGCTCGGCCATCCTGACAGCTCTTTCCTTCCCAGGTTCAATGGTGGACTTTGACACCTGGAATCCCGCCATTCATTTCAATGGGGCATTTCGACCATTCATTCCTATGGGGGAATCTCTGGGATTCGAACCCGCGCCTCCAGTGGGGACTGCGACCCGAGCGCAGCGACTTAGACCGCTCAGCCATCCTGACAGCTCTTTCCTTCCCAGGTTCATTGGGGGACTTTGACACCTGGTAGCCCGCCATTCATTTCAATGGGGCATTTCGACCATTCATTCCTATGGGGGAATCTCTGGGATTCGAACCCGCGCCTCCAGTGGGGACTGCGACCCGAGCGCAGCGACTTAGACCGCTCAGCCATCCTGACAGCTCTTTCCTTCCAAGGTTCAATGGGGGACTTTGACACCTGGTAGCCCGCCATTCATTTCAATTGGGCATTTCGACCATTCATTCCTATGGGGGAATCTCTGGGATTCGAACCCGCGCCTCCAGTGGGGACTGCGACCCGAGCGCAGCGACTTAGACCGCTCGGCCATCCTGACAGCTCTTTCCTTCCCAGGTTCATTGGGGGACTTTGACACCTGGTAGCCCGCCATTCATTTCAATTGGGCATTTCGACCATTCATTCTTATGGGGGAATCTCTGGGATTCGAACCCGCGCCTCCAGTGGGGACTGCGACCCGAGCGCAGCGACTTAGACCGCTCGGCCATCCTGACAGCTCTTTCCTTCCAAGGTTCAATGGGGGACTTTGACACCTGGTAGCCCGCCATTCATTTCAATTGGGCATTTCGACCATTCATTCCTATGGGGGAATCTCTGGGATTCGAACCCGCGCCTCCAGTGGGGACTGCGACCCGAGCGCAGCGACTTAGACCGCTCGGCCATCCTGACAGCTCTTTCCTTCCCAGGTTCATTGGGGGACTTTGACACCTGGTAGCCCGCCATTCATTTCAATTGGGCATTTCGACCATTCATTCCTATGGGGGAATCTCTGGGATTCGAACCCGCGCCTCCAGTGGGGACTGCGACCCGAGCGCAGCGACTTAGACCGCTCGGCCATCCTGACAGCTCTTTCCTTCCCAGGTTCAATGGTGGACTTTGACACCTGGAATCCCGCCATTCATTTCAATGGGGCATTTCGACCATTCATTCCTATGGGGGAATCTCTGGGATTCGAACCCGCGCCTCCAGTGGGGACTGCGACCCGAGCGCAGCGACTTAGACCGCTCGGCCATCCTGACAGCTCTTTCCTTCCCAGGTTCAATGGTGGACTTTGACACCTGGAATCCCGCCATTCATTTCAATGGGGCATTTCGACCATTCATTCCTATGGGGGAATCTCTGGGATTCGAACCCGCGCCTCCAGTGGGGACTGCGACCCATGCGCAGCGACTTAGACCGCTCAGCCATCCTGACAGCTCTTTCCTTCCCAGGTTCATTGGGGGACTTTGACACCTGGTAGCCCGCCATTCATTTCAATTGGGCATTTTGACCATTCATTCCTATGGGGGAATCTCTGGGATTCGAACCCGCGCCTCCAGTGGGGACTGCGACCCGAGCGCAGCGACTTAGACCGCTCGGCCATCCTGACAGCTCTTTCCTTCCCAGGTTCATTTGGGGACTTTGACACCTGGTAGCCCGCCATTCATTTCAATTGGGCATTTCGACCATTCATTCCTATGGGGGAATCTCTGGGATTCGAACCCGCGCCTCCAGTGGGGACTGCGACCCGAGCGCAGCGACTTAGACCGCTCGGCCATCCTGACAGCTCTTTCCTTCCCAGGTTTATTGGGGGACTTTGACACCTGGTAGCCCGCCATTCATTTCAATTGGGCATTTCGACCATTCATTCCTATGGGGGAATCTCTGGGATTCGAACCCGCGCCTCCAGTGGGGACTGCGACCCGAGCGCAGCGACTTAGACCGCTCGGCCATCCTGACAGCTCTTTCCTTCCCAGGTTCATTGGGGGACTTTGACACCTGGTAGCCCGCCATTTATTTCAATTGGGCATTTCGACCTTTCATTCCTATGGGGGAATCTCTGGGATTCGAACCCGCGCCTCCAGTGGGGACTGCAACCCGAGCGCAGCGACTTAGACCGCTCAGCCATCCTGACAGCTCTTTCCTTCCCAGGTTCATTGGGGGACTTTGACACCTGGTAGCCCGCCATTCATTTCAATTGGGCATTTCGACCATTCATTCCTATGGGGGAATCTCTGGGATTCGAACCCGCGCCTCCAGTGGGGACTGCGACCCGAGCGCAGCGACTTAGACCGCTCAGCCATCCTGACAGCTCTTTCCTTCCCAGGTTCATTGGGGGACTTTGACACTTGGTAGCCCGCCATTCATTTCAATTGGGCATTTCGACCATTCATTCCTATGGGGGAATCTCTGGGATTCGAACCCGCGAATCCAGTGGGGACTGCGACCCGAGCGCAGCGACTTAGACCGCTCAGCCATCCTGACAGCTCTTTCCTTCCAAGGTTCAATGGGGGACTTTGACACCTGGTAGCCCGCCATTTATTTCAATTGGGCATTTCGACCATTAATTCCTATGGGGGAATCTCTGGGATTCGAACCCGCGCCTCCAGTGGGGACTGCGACCCGAGCGCAGCGACTTAGACCGCTCGGCCATCCTGACAGCTCTTTCCTTCCCAGGTTCATTGGGGGACTTTGACACCTGGTAGCCCGCCATTTATTTCAATTGGGCATTTCGACCATTCATTCCTATGGGGGAATCTCTGGGATTCGAACCCGCGCCTCCAGTGGGGACTGCGACCCGAGCGCAGCGACTTAGACCGCTCGGCCATCCTGACAGCTCTTTCCTTCCCAGGTTCATTGGGGGACTTTGACACCTGGTAGCCCGCCATTTATTTCAATTGGGCATTTCGACCTTTCATTCCTATGGGGGAATCTCTGGGATTCGAACCCGCGCCTCCAGTGGGGACTGCGACCCGAGCGCAGCGACTTAGACCGCTCAGCCATCCTGACAGCTCTTTCCTTCCCAGGTTCATTGGGGGACTTTGACACCTGGTAGCCCGCCATTCATTTCAATTGGGCATTTCGACCATTCATTCCTATGGGGGAATCTCTGGGATTCGAACCCGCGCCTCCAGTGGGGACTGCGACCCGAGCGCAGCGACTTAGACCGCTCAGCCATCCTGACAGCTCTTTCCTTCCAAGGTTCAATGGGTGACTTTGACACCTGGTAGCCCGCCATTCATTTCAATTGGGCATTTCGACCATTCATTCCTATGGGGGAATCTGTGGGATTCGAACCCGCGCCTCCAGTGGGGACTGCGACCCGAGCGCAGCGACTTAGACCGCTCGGCCATCCTGACAGCTCTTTCCTTCCCAGGTTCATTGGGGGACTTTGACACCTGGTAGCCCGCCATTCATTTCAATTGGGCATTTCGACCATTCATTCCTATGGGGGAATCTCTGGGATTCGAACCCGCGCCTCCAGTGGGGACTGCGACCCGAGCGCAGCGACTTAGACCGCTCAGCCATCCTGACAGCTCTTTCCTTCCAAGGTTCAATGGGTGACTTTGACACCTGGTAGCCCGCCATTCATTTCAATTGGGCATTTCGACCATTCATTCCTATGGGGGAATCTGTGGGATTCGAACCCGCGCCTCCAGTGGGGACTGCGACCCGAGCGCAGCGACTTAGACCGCTCGGCCATCCTGACAGCTCTTTCCTTCCCAGGTTCATTGGGGGACTTTGACACCTGGTAGCCCGCCATTCATTTCAATGGGGCATTTCGACCATTCATTCCTATGGGGGAATCTCTGGGATTCGAACCCGCGCCTCCAGTGGGGACTGCGACCCGAGCGCAGCGACTTAGACCGCTCGGCCATCCTGACAGCTCTTTCCTTCCCAGGTTTATTGGGGGACTTTGACACCTGGTAGCCCGCCATTCATTTCAATTGGGCATTTCGACCATTCATTCCTATGGGGGAATCTCTGGGATTCGAACCCGCGCCTCCAGTGGGGACTGCGACCCGAGCGCAGCGACTTAGACCGCTCGGCCATCCTGACAGCTCTTTCCTTCCCAGGTTCATTGGGGGACTTTGACACCTGGTAGCCCGCCATTTATTTCAATTGGGCATTTCGACCTTTCATTCCTATGGGGGAATCTCTGGGATTCGAACCCGCGCCTCCAGTGGGGACTGCAACCCGAGCGCAGCGACTTAGACCGCTCAGCCATCCTGACAGCTCTTTCCTTCCCAGGTTCATTGGGGGACTTTGACACCTGGTAGCCCGCCATTCATTTCAATTGGGCATTTCGACCATTCATTCCTATGGGGGAATCTCTGGGATTCGAACCCGCGCCTCCAGTGGGGACTGCGACCCGAGCGCAGCGACTTAGACCGCTCAGCCATCCTGACAGCTCTTTCCTTCCCAGGTTCATTGGGGGACTTTGACACTTGGTAGCCCGCCATTCATTTCAATTGGGCATTTCGACCATTCATTCCTATGGGGGAATCTCTGGGATTCGAACCCGCGAATCCAGTGGGGACTGCGACCCGAGCGCAGCGACTTAGACCGCTCAGCCATCCTGACAGCTCTTTCCTTCCAAGGTTCAATGGGGGACTTTGACACCTGGTAGCCCGCCATTTATTTCAATTGGGCATTTCGACCATTAATTCCTATGGGGGAATCTCTGGGATTCGAACCCGCGCCTCCAGTGGGGACTGCGACCCGAGCGCAGCGACTTAGACCGCTCGGCCATCCTGACAGCTCTTTCCTTCCCAGGTTCATTGGGGGACTTTGACACCTGGTAGCCCGCCATTTATTTCAATTGGGCATTTCGACCATTCATTCCTATGGGGGAATCTCTGGGATTCGAACCCGCGCCTCCAGTGGGGACTGCGACCCGAGCGCAGCGACTTAGACCGCTCGGCCATCCTGACAGCTCTTTCCTTCCCAGGTTCATTGGGGGACTTTGACACCTGGTAGCCCGCCATTTATTTCAATTGGGCATTTCGACCTTTCATTCCTATGGGGGAATCTCTGGGATTCGAACCCGCGCCTCCAGTGGGGACTGCGACCCGAGCGCAGCGACTTAGACCGCTCAGCCATCCTGACAGCTCTTTCCTTCCCAGGTTCATTGGGGGACTTTGACACCTGGTAGCCCGCCATTCATTTCAATTGGGCATTTCGACCATTCATTCCTATGGGGGAATCTCTGGGATTCGAACCCGCGCCTCCAGTGGGGACTGCGACCCGAGCGCAGCGACTTAGACCGCTCAGCCATCCTGACAGCTCTTTCCTTCCAAGGTTCAATGGGTGACTTTGACACCTGGTAGCCCGCCATTCATTTCAATTGGGCATTTCGACCATTCATTCCTATGGGGGAATCTGTGGGATTCGAACCCGCGCCTCCAGTGGGGACTGCGACCCGAGCGCAGCGACTTAGACCGCTCGGCCATCCTGACAGCTCTTTCCTTCCCAGGTTCATTGGGGGACTTTGACACCTGGTAGCCCGCCATTCATTTCAATTGGGCATTTCGACCATTCATTCCTATGGGGGAATCTCTGGGATTCGAACCCGCGCCTCCAGTGGGGACTGCGACCCGAGCGCAGCGACTTAGACCGCTCAGCCATCCTGACAGCTCTTTCCTTCCAAGGTTCAATGGGTGACTTTGACACCTGGTAGCCCGCCATTCATTTCAATTGGGCATTTCGACCATTCATTCCTATGGGGGAATCTGTGGGATTCGAACCCGCGCCTCCAGTGGGGACTGCGACCCGAGCGCAGCGACTTAGACCGCTCGGCCATCCTGACAGCTCTTTCCTTCCCAGGTTCATTGGGGGACTTTGACACCTGGTAGCCCGCCATTCATTTCAATGGGGCATTTCGACCATTCATTCCTATGGGGGAATCTCTGGGATTCGAACCCGCGCCTCCAGTGGGGACTGCGACCCGAGCGCAGCGACTTAGACCGCTCGGCCATCCTGACAGCTCTTTCCTTCCCAGGTTCATTGGGGGACTTTGACACCTGGTAGCCCGCCATTCATTTCAATTGGGCATTTCGACCATTCATTCCTATGGGGGAATCTCTGGGATTCGAACCCGCGCCTCCAGTGGGGACTGCGACCCGAGCGCAGCGACTTAGACCGCTCGGCCATCCTGACAGCTCTTTCCTTCCCAGGTTCATTGGGGGACTTTGACACCTGGTAGCCCGCCATTCATTTCAATTGGGCATTTCGACCATTCATTCCTATGGGGGAATCTCTGGGATTCGAACCCGCGCCTCCAGTGGGGACTGCGACCCGAGCGCAGCGACTTAGACCGCTCGGCCATCCTGACAGCTCTTTCCTTCCCAGGTTCATTGGGGGACTTTGACACCTGGTTGCCCGCCATTTATTTCAATTGGGCATTTCGACCTTTCATTCCTATGGGGGAATCTCTGGGATTCGAACCCGCGCCTCCAGTGGGGACTGCGACCCGAGCGCAGCGACTTAGACCGCTCGGCCATCCTGACAGCTCTTTCCTTCCCAGGTTCATTGGGGGACTTTGACACCTGGTAGCCTGCCATTCATTTCAATTGGGCATTTCGACCATTCATTCCTATGGGGGAATCTCTGGGATTCGAACCCGCGCCTCCAGTGGGGACTGCGACCCGAGCGCAGCGACTTAGACCGCTCGGCCATCCTGACAGCTCTTTCCTTCCCAGGTTCAATGGTGGACTTTGACACCTGGAATCCCGCCATTCATTTCAATGGGGCATTTCGACCATTCATTCCTATGGGGGAATCTCTGGGATTCGAACCCGCGCCTCCAGTGGGGACTGCGACCCGAGCGCAGCGACTTAGACCGCTCGGCCATCCTGACAGCTCTTTCCTTCCCAGGTTCATTGGGGGACTTTGACACCTGGTTGCCCGCCATTTATTTCAATTGGGCATTTCGACCTTTCATTCCTATGGGGGAATCTCTGGGATTCGAACCCGCGCCTCCAGTGGGGACTGCGACCCGAGCGCAGCGACTTAGACCGCTCAGCCATCCTGACAGCTCTTTCCTTCCCAGGTTCATTGGGGGACTTTGACACCTGGTAGCCTGCCATTCATTTCAATTGGGCATTTCGACCATTCATTCCTATGGGGGAATCTCTGGGATTCGAACCCGCGCCTCCAGTGGGGACTGCGACCCGAGCGCAGCGACTTAGACCGCTCGGCCATCCTGACAGCTCTTTCCTTCCCAGGTTCAATGGTGGACTTTGACACCTGGAATCCCGCCATTCATTTCAATGGGGCATTTCGACCATTCATTCCTATGGGGGAATCTCTGGGATTCGAACCCGCGCCTCCAGTGGGGACTGCGACCCATGCGCAGCGACTTAGACCGCTCAGCCATCCTGACAGCTCTTTCCTTCCCAGGTTCATTGGGGGACTTTGACACCTGGTAGCCCGCCATTCATTTCAATTGGGCATTTTGACCATTCATTCCTATGGGGGAATCTCTGGGATTCGAACCCGCGCCTCCAGTGGGGACTGCGACCCGAGCGCAGCGACTTAGACCGCTCAGCCATCCTGACAGCTCTTTCCTTCCCAGGTTCATTGGGGGACTTTGACACCTGGTAGCCCGCCATTCATTTCAATGGGGCATTTCGACCATTCATTCCTATGGGGGAATCTCTGGGATTCGAACCCGCGCCTCCAGTGGGGACTGCGACCCGAGCGCAGCGACTTAGACCGCTCAGCCATCCTGACAGCTCTTTCCTTCCAAGGTTCAATGGGGGACTTTGACACCTGGTAGCCCGCCATTCATTTCAATTGGGCATTTCGACCATTCATTCCTATGGGGGAATCTCTGGGATTCGAACCCGCGCCTCCAGTGGGGACTGCGACCCGAGCGCAGCGACTTAGACCGCTCGGCCATCCTGACAGCTCTTTCCTTCCCAGGTTCATTGGGGGACTTTGACACCTGGTAGCCCGCCATTCATTTCAATTGGGCATTTCGACCATTCATTCTTATGGGGGAATCTCTGGGATTCGAACCCGCGCCTCCAGTGGGGACTGCGACCCGAGCGCAGCGACTTAGACCGCTCGGCCATCCTGACAGCTCTTTCCTTCCAAGGTTCAATGGGGGACTTTGACACCTGGTAGCCCACCATTCATTTCAATTGGGCATTTCGACCATTCATTCCTATGGGGGAATCTCTGGGATTCGAACCCGCGCCTCCAGTGGGGACTGCGACCCGAGCGCAGCGACTTAGACCGCTCGGCCATCCTGACAGCTCTTTCCTTCCCAGGTTCATTGGGGGACTTTGACACCTGGTAGCCCGCCATTCATTTCAATTGGGCATTTCGACCATTCATTCCTATGGGGGAATCTCTGGGATTCGAACCCGCGCCTCCAGTGGGGACTGCGACCCGAGCGCAGCGACTTAGACCGCTCGGCCATCCTGACAGCTCTTTCCTTCCCAGGTTCAATGGTGGACTTTGACACCTGGAATCCCGCCATTCATTTCAATGGGGCATTTCGACCATTCATTCCTATGGGGGAATCTCTGGGATTCGAACCCGCGCCTCCAGTGGGGACTGCGACCCGAGCGCAGCGACTTAGACCGCTCGGCCATCCTGACAGCTCTTTCCTTCCCAGGTTCATTGGGGGACTTTGACACCTGGTTGCCCGCCATTTATTTCAATTGGGCATTTCGACCTTTCATTCCTATGGGGGAATCTCTGGGATTCGAACCCGCGCCTCCAGTGGGGACTGCGACCCAAGCGCAGCGACTTAGACCGCTCAGCCATCCTGACAGCTCTTTCCTTCCCAGGTTCATTGGGGGACTTTGACACCTGGTAGCCTGCCATTCATTTCAATTGGGCATTTCGACCATTCATTCCTATGGGGGAATCTCTGGGATTCGAACCCGCGCCTCCAGTGGGGACTGCGACCCGAGCGCAGCGACTTAGACCGCTCGGCCATCCTGACAGCTCTTTCCTTCCCAGGTTCAATGGTGGACTTTGACACCTGGAATCCCGCCATTCATTTCAATGGGGCATTTCGACCATTCATTCCTATGGGGGAATCTCTGGGATTCGAACCCGCGCCTCCAGTGGGGACTGCGACCCATGCGCAGCGACTTAGACCGCTCAGCCATCCTGACAGCTCTTTCCTTCCCAGGTTCATTGGGGGACTTTGACACCTGGTAGCCCGCCATTCATTTCAATTGGGCATTTTGACCATTCATTCCTATGGGGGAATCTCTGGGATTCGAACCCGCGCCTCCAGTGGGGACTGCGACCCGAGCGCAGCGACTTAGACCGCTCAGCCATCCTGACAGCTCTTTCCTTCCCAGGTTCATTGGGGGACTTTGACACCTGGTAGCCCGCCATTCATTTCAATGGGGCATTTCGACCATTCATTCCTATGGGGGAATCTCTGGGATTCGAACCCGCGCCTCCAGTGGGGACTGCGACCCGAGCGCAGCGACTTAGACCGCTCAGCCATCCTGACAGCTCTTTCCTTCCAAGGTTCAATGGGGGACTTTGACACCTGGTAGCCCGCCATTCATTTCAATTGGGCATTTCGACCATTCATTCCTATGGGGGAATCTCTGGGATTCGAACCCGCGCCTCCAGTGGGGACTGCGACCCGAGCGCAGCGACTTAGACCGCTCGGCCATCCTGACAGCTCTTTCCTTCCCAGGTTCATTGGGGGACTTTGACATCTGGTAGCCCGCCATTCATTTCAATTGGGCATTTCGACCATTCATTCTTATGGGGGAATCTCTGGGATTCGAACCCGCGCCTCCAGTGGGGACTGCGACCCGAGCGCAGCGACTTAGACCGCTCGGCCATCCTGACAGCTCTTTCCTTCCAAGGTTCAATGGGGGACTTTGACACCTGGTAGCCCGCCATTCATTTCAATTGGGCATTTCGACCATTCATTCCTATGGGGGAATCTCTGGGATTCGAACCCGCGCCTCCAGTGGGGACTGCGACCCGAGCGCAGCGACTTAGACCGCTCGGCCATCCTGACAGCTCTTTCCTTCCCAGGTTCATTGGGGGACTTTGACACCTGGTAGCCCGCCATTCATTTCAATTGGGCATTTCGACCATTCATTCCTATGGGGGAATCTCTGGGATTCGAACCCGCGCCTCCAGTGGGGACTGCGACCCGAGCGCAGCGACTTAGACCGCTCGGCCATCCTGACAGCTCTTTCCTTCCCAGGTTCAATGGTGGACTTTGACACCTGGAATCCCGCCATTCATTTCAATGGGGCATTTCGACCATTCATTCCTATGGGGGAATCTCTGGGATTCGAACCCGCGCCTCCAGTGGGGACTGCGACCCGAGCGCAGCGACTTAGACCGCTCAGCCATCCTGACAGCTCTTTCCTTCCAAGGTTCAATGGGGGACTTTGACACCTGGTAGCCCGCCATTCATTTCAATTGGGCATTTCGACCATTCATTCCTATGGGGGAATCTCTGGGATTCGAACCCGCGCCTCCAGTGGGGACTGCGACCCGAGCGCAGCGACTTAGACCGCTCGGCCATCCTGACAGCTCTTTCCTTCCCAGGTTTATTGGGGGACTTTGACACCTGGTAGCCCGCCATTCATTTCAATTGGGCATTTCGACCATTCATTCCTATGGGGGAATCTCTGGGATTCGAACCCGCGCCTCCAGTGGGGACTGCGACCCGAGCGCAGCGACTTAGACCGCTCGGCCATCCTGACAGCTCTTTCCTTCCCAGGTTCATTGGGGGACTTTGACACCTGGTAGCCCGCCATTTATTTCAATTGGGCATTTCGACCTTTCATTCCTATGGGGGAATCTCTGGGATTCGAACCCGCGCCTCCAGTGGGGACTGCGACCCGAGCGCAGCGACTTAGACCGCTCAGCCATCCTGACAGCTCTTTCCTTCCCAGGTTCATTGGGGGACTTTGACACCTGGTAGCCCGCCATTCATTTCAATTGGGCATTTCGACCATTCATTCCTATGGGGGAATCTCTGGGATTCGAACCCGCGCCTCCAGTGGGGACTGCGACCCGAGCGCAGCGACTTAGACCGCTCAGCCATCCTGACAGCTCTTTCCTTCCAAGGTTCAATGGGTGACTTTGACACCTGGTAGCCCGCCATTCATTTCAATTGGGCATTTCGACCATTCATTCCTATGGGGGAATCTGTGGGATTCGAACCCGCGCCTCCAGTGGGGACTGCGACCCGAGCGCAGCGACTTAGACCGCTCGGCCATCCTGACAGCTCTTTCCTTCCCAGGTTCATTGGGGGACTTTGACACCTGGTAGCCCGCCATTCATTTCAATTGGGCATTTCGACCATTCATTCCTATGGGGGAATCTCTGGGATTCGAACCCGCGCCTCCAGTGGGGACTGCGACCCGAGCGCAGCGACTTAGACCGCTCAGCCATCCTGACAGCTCTTTCCTTCCAAGGTTCAATGGGTGACTTTGACACCTGGTAGCCCGCCATTCATTTCAATTGGGCATTTCGACCATTCATTCCTATGGGGGAATCTGTGGGATTCGAACCCGCGCCTCCAGTGGGGACTGCGACCCGAGCGCAGCGACTTAGACCGCTCGGCCATCCTGACAGCTCTTTCCTTCCCAGGTTCATTGGGGGACTTTGACACCTGGTAGCCCGCCATTCATTTCAATGGGGCATTTCGACCATTCATTCCTATGGGGGAATCTCTGGGATTCGAACCCGCGCCTCCAGTGGGGACTGCGACCCGAGCGCAGCGACTTAGACCGCTCGGCCATCCTGACAGCTCTTTCCTTCCCAGGTTCATTGGGGGACTTTGACACCTGGTAGCCCGCCATTCATTTCAATTGGGCATTTCGACCATTCATTCCTATGGGGGAATCTCTGGGATTCGAACCCGCGCCTCCAGTGGGGACTGCGACCCGAGCGCAGCGACTTAGACCGCTCAGCCATCCTGACAGCTCTTTCCTTCCAAGGTTCAATGGGTGACTTTGACACCTGGTAGCCCGCCATTCATTTCAATTGGGCATTTCGACCATTCATTCCTATGGGGGAATCTGTGGGATTCGAACCCGCGCCTCCAGTGGGGACTGCGACCCGAGCGCAGCGACTTAGACCGCTCGGCCATCCTGACAGCTCTTTCCTTCCCAGGTTCATTGGGGGACTTTGACACCTGGTAGCCCGCCATTCATTTCAATTGGGCATTTCGACCATTCATTCCTATGGGGGAATCTCTGGGATTCGAACCCGCGCCTCCAGTGGGGACTGCGACCCGAGCGCAGCGACTTAGACCGCTCGGCCATCCTGACAGCTCTTTCCTTCCCAGGTTCAATGGTGGACTTTGACACCTGGAATCCCGCCATTCATTTCAATGGGGCATTTCGACCATTCATTCCTATGGGGGAATCTCTGGGATTCGAACCCGCGCCTCCAGTGGGGACTGCGACCCATGCGCAGCGACTTAGACCGCTCAGCCATCCTGACAGCTCTTTCCTTCCCAGGTTCATTGGGGGACTTTGACACCTGGTAGCCCGCCATTCATTTCAATTGGGCATTTTGACCATTCATTCCTATGGGGGAATCTCTGGGATTCGAACCCGCGCCTCCAGTGGGGACTGCGACCCGAGCGCAGCGACTTAGACCGCTCGGCCATCCTGACAGCTCTTTCCTTCCCAGGTTCATTTGGGGACTTTGACACCTGGTAGCCCGCCATTCATTTCAATTGGGCATTTCGACCATTCATTCCTATGGGGGAATCTCTGGGATTCGAACCCGCGCCTCCAGTGGGGACTGCGACCCGAGCGCAGCGACTTAGACCGCTCGGCCATCCTGACAGCTCTTTCCTTCCCAGGTTTATTGGGGGACTTTGACACCTGGTAGCCCGCCATTCATTTCAATTGGGCATTTCGACCATTCATTCCTATGGGGGAATCTCTGGGATTCGAACCCGCGCCTCCAGTGGGGACTGCGACCCGAGCGCAGCGACTTAGACCGCTCGGCCATCCTGACAGCTCTTTCCTTCCCAGGTTCATTGGGGGACTTTGACACCTGGTAGCCCGCCATTTATTTCAATTGGGCATTTCGACCTTTCATTCCTATGGGGGAATCTCTGGGATTCGAACCCGCGCCTCCAGTGGGGACTGCAACCCGAGCGCAGCGACTTAGACCGCTCAGCCATCCTGACAGCTCTTTCCTTCCCAGGTTCATTGGGGGACTTTGACACCTGGTAGCCCGCCATTCATTTCAATTGGGCATTTCGACCATTCATTCCTATGGGGGAATCTCTGGGATTCGAACCCGCGCCTCCAGTGGGGACTGCGACCCGAGCGCAGCGACTTAGACCGCTCAGCCATCCTGACAGCTCTTTCCTTCCCAGGTTCATTGGGGGACTTTGACACTTGGTAGCCCGCCATTCATTTCAATTGGGCATTTCGACCATTCATTCCTATGGGGGAATCTCTGGGATTCGAAC
The DNA here is from genome assembly GCF_051991255.1 of Vanacampus margaritifer. NCBI lineage: Eukaryota > Metazoa > Chordata > Actinopteri > Syngnathiformes > Syngnathidae > Vanacampus > Vanacampus margaritifer. The sequence continues at coordinate 19,367 of NW_027520859.1, forward strand.
CCGCGAATCCAGTGGGGACTGCGACCCGAGCGCAGCGACTTAGACCGCTCAGCCATCCTGACAGCTCTTTCCTTCCAAGGTTCAATGGGGGACTTTGACACCTGGTAGCCCGCCATTTATTTCAATTGGGCATTTCGACCATTAATTCCTATGGGGGAATCTCTGGGATTCGAACCCGCGCCTCCAGTGGGGACTGCGACCCGAGCGCAGCGACTTAGACCGCTCGGCCATCCTGACAGCTCTTTCCTTCCCAGGTTCATTGGGGGACTTTGACACCTGGTAGCCCGCCATTTATTTCAATTGGGCATTTCGACCATTCATTCCTATGGGGGAATCTCTGGGATTCGAACCCGCGCCTCCAGTGGGGACTGCGACCCGAGCGCAGCGACTTAGACCGCTCGGCCATCCTGACAGCTCTTTCCTTCCCAGGTTCATTGGGGGACTTTGACACCTGGTAGCCCGCCATTCATTTCAATTGGGCATTTCGACCATTCATTCCTATGGGGGAATCTCTGGGATTCGAACCCGCGCCTCCAGTGGGGACTGCGACCCGAGCGCAGCGACTTAGACCGCTCAGCCATCCTGACAGCTCTTTCCTTCCAAGGTTCAATGGGTGACTTTGACACCTGGTAGCCCGCCATTCATTTCAATTGGGCATTTCGACCATTCATTCCTATGGGGGAATCTGTGGGATTCGAACCCGCGCCTCCAGTGGGGACTGCGACCCGAGCGCAGCGACTTAGACCGCTCGGCCATCCTGACAGCTCTTTCCTTCCCAGGTTCATTGGGGGACTTTGACACCTGGTAGCCCGCCATTCATTTCAATTGGGCATTTCGACCATTCATTCCTATGGGGGAATCTCTGGGATTCGAACCCGCGCCTCCAGTGGGGACTGCGACCCGAGCGCAGCGACTTAGACCGCTCGGCCATCCTGACAGCTCTTTCCTTCCCAGGTTCAATGGTGGACTTTGACACCTGGAATCCCGCCATTCATTTCAATGGGGCATTTCGACCATTCATTCCTATGGGGGAATCTCTGGGATTCGAACCCGCGCCTCCAGTGGGGACTGCGACCCATGCGCAGCGACTTAGACCGCTCAGCCATCCTGACAGCTCTTTCCTTCCCAGGTTCATTGGGGGACTTTGACACCTGGTAGCCCGCCATTCATTTCAATTGGGCATTTTGACCATTCATTCCTATGGGGGAATCTCTGGGATTCGAACCCGCGCCTCCAGTGGGGACTGCGACCCGAGCGCAGCAACTTAGACCGCTCGGCCATCCTGACAGCTCTTTCCTTCCCAGGTTCATTTGGGGACTTTGACACCTGGTAGCCCGCCATTCATTTCAATTGGGCATTTCGACCATTCATTCCTATGGGGGAATCTCTGGGATTCGAACCCGCGCCTCCAGTGGGGACTGCGACCCGAGCGCAGCGACTTAGACCGCTCGGCCATCCTGACAGCTCTTTCCTTCCCAGGTTTATTGGGGGACTTTGACACCTGGTAGCCCGCCATTCATTTCAATTGGGCATTTCGACCATTCATTCCTATGGGGGAATCTCTGGGATTCGAACCCGCGCCTCCAGTGGGGACTGCGACCCGAGCGCAGCGACTTAGACCGCTCGGCCATCCTGACAGCTCTTTCCTTCCCAGGTTCATTGGGGGACTTTGACACCTGGTAGCCCGCCATTTATTTCAATTGGGCATTTCGACCTTTCATTCCTATGGGGGAATCTCTGGGATTCGAACCCGCGCCTCCAGTGGGGACTGCGACCCGAGCGCAGCGACTTAGACCGCTCAGCCATCCTGACAGCTCTTTCCTTCCCAGGTTCATTGGGGGACTTTGACACCTGGTAGCCCGCCATTCATTTCAATGGGGCATTTCGACCATTCATTCCTATGGGGGAATCTCTGGGATTCGAACCCGCGCCTCCAGTGGGGACTGCGACCCGAGCGCAGCGACTTAGACCGCTCGGCCATCCTGACAGCTCTTTCCTTCCCAGGTTCATTGGGGGACTTTGACACCTGGTTGCCCGCCATTTATTTCAATTGGGCATTTCGACCTTTCATTCCTATGGGGGAATCTCTGGGATTCGAACCCGCGCCTCCAGTGGGGACTGCGACCCGAGCGCAGCGACTTAGACCGCTCAGCCATCCTGACAGCTCTTTCCTTCCCAGGTTCATTGGGGGACTTTGACACCTGGTAGCCTGCCATTCATTTCAATTGGGCATTTCGACCATTCATTCCTATGGGGGAATCTCTGGGATTCGAACCCGCGCCTCCAGTGGGGACTGCGACCCGAGCGCAGCGACTTAGACCGCTCGGCCATCCTGACAGCTCTTTCCTTCCCAGGTTCAATGGTGGACTTTGACACCTGGAATCCCGCCATTCATTTCAATGGGGCATTTCGACCATTCATTCCTATGGGGGAATCTCTGGGATTCGAACCCGCGCCTCCAGTGGGGACTGCGACCCATGCGCAGCGACTTAGACCGCTCAGCCATCCTGACAGCTCTTTCCTTCCCAGGTTCATTGGGGGACTTTGACACCTGGTAGCCCGCCATTCATTTCAATTGGGCATTTTGACCATTCATTCCTATGGGGGAATCTCTGGGATTCGAACCCGCGCCTCCAGTGGGGACTGCGACCCGAGCGCAGCGACTTAGACCGCTCAGCCATCCTGACAGCTCTTTCCTTCCCAGGTTCATTGGGGGACTTTGACACCTGGTAGCCCGCCATTCATTTCAATGGGGCATTTCGACCATTCATTCCTATGGGGGAATCTCTGGGATTCGAACCCGCGCCTCCAGTGGGGACTGCGACCCGAGCGCAGCGACTTAGACCGCTCAGCCATCCTGACAGCTCTTTCCTTCCAAGGTTCAATGGGGGACTTTGACACCTGGTAGCCCGCCATTCATTTCAATTGGGCATTTCGACCATTCATTCCTATGGGGGAATCTCTGGGATTCGAACCCGCGCCTCCAGTGGGGACTGCGACCCGAGCGCAGCGACTTAGACCGCTCGGCCATCCTGACAGCTCTTTCCTTCCCAGGTTCATTGGGGGACTTTGACACCTGGTAGCCCGCCATTCATTTCAATTGGGCATTTCGACCATTCATTCTTATGGGGGAATCTCTGGGATTCGAACCCGCGCCTCCAGTGGGGACTGCGACCCGAGCGCAGCGACTTAGACCGCTCGGCCATCCTGACAGCTCTTTCCTTCCAAGGTTCAATGGGGGACTTTGACACCTGGTAGCCCACCATTCATTTCAATTGGGCATTTCGACCATTCATTCCTATGGGGGAATCTCTGGGATTCGAACCCGCGCCTCCAGTGGGGACTGCGACCCGAGCGCAGCGACTTAGACCGCTCGGCCATCCTGACAGCTCTTTCCTTCCCAGGTTCATTGGGGGACTTTGACACCTGGTAGCCCGCCATTCATTTCAATTGGGCATTTCGACCATTCATTCCTATGGGGGAATCTCTGGGATTCGAACCCGCGCCTCCAGTGGGGACTGCGACCCGAGCGCAGCGACTTAGACCGCTCGGCCATCCTGACAGCTCTTTCCTTCCCAGGTTCAATGGTGGACTTTGACACCTGGAATCCCGCCATTCATTTCAATGGGGCATTTCGACCATTCATTCCTATGGGGGAATCTCTGGGATTCGAACCCGCGCCTCCAGTGGGGACTGCGACCCGAGCGCAGCGACTTAGACCGCTCGGCCATCCTGACAGCTCTTTCCTTCCCAGGTTCATTGGGGGACTTTGACACCTGGTTGCCCGCCATTTATTTCAATTGGGCATTTCGACCTTTCATTCCTATGGGGGAATCTCTGGGATTCGAACCCGCGCCTCCAGTGGGGACTGCGACCCAAGCGCAGCGACTTAGACCGCTCAGCCATCCTGACAGCTCTTTCCTTCCCAGGTTCATTGGGGGACTTTGACACCTGGTAGCCTGCCATTCATTTCAATTGGGCATTTCGACCATTCATTCCTATGGGGGAATCTCTGGGATTCGAACCCGCGCCTCCAGTGGGGACTGCGACCCATGCGCAGCGACTTAGACCGCTCAGCCATCCTGACAGCTCTTTCCTTCCCAGGTTCATTGGGGGACTTTGACACCTGGTAGCCCGCCATTCATTTCAATTGGGCATTTTGACCATTCATTCCTATGGGGGAATCTCTGGGATTCGAACCCGCGCCTCCAGTGGGGACTGCGACCCGAGCGCAGCGACTTAGACCGCTCGGCCATCCTGACAGCTCTTTCCTTCCCAGGTTCATTTGGGGACTTTGACACCTGGTAGCCCGCCATTCATTTCAATTGGGCATTTCGACCATTCATTCCTATGGGGGAATCTCTGGGATTCGAACCCGCGCCTCCAGTGGGGACTGCGACCCGAGCGCAGCGACTTAGACCGCTCGGCCATCCTGACAGCTCTTTCCTTCCCAGGTTTATTGGGGGACTTTGACACCTGGTAGCCCGCCATTCATTTCAATTGGGCATTTCGACCATTCATTCCTATGGGGGAATCTCTGGGATTCGAACCCGCGCCTCCAGTGGGGACTGCGACCCGAGCGCAGCGACTTAGACCGCTCGGCCATCCTGACAGCTCTTTCCTTCCCAGGTTCATTGGGGGACTTTGACACCTGGTAGCCCGCCATTTATTTCAATTGGGCATTTCGACCTTTCATTCCTATGGGGGAATCTCTGGGATTCGAACCCGCGCCTCCAGTGGGGACTGCAACCCGAGCGCAGCGACTTAGACCGCTCAGCCATCCTGACAGCTCTTTCCTTCCCAGGTTCATTGGGGGACTTTGACACCTGGTAGCCCGCCATTCATTTCAATTGGGCATTTCGACCATTCATTCCTATGGGGGAATCTCTGGGATTCGAACCCGCGCCTCCAGTGGGGACTGCGACCCGAGCGCAGCGACTTAGACCGCTCAGCCATCCTGACAGCTCTTTCCTTCCCAGGTTCATTGGGGGACTTTGACACTTGGTAGCCCGCCATTCATTTCAATTGGGCATTTCGACCATTCATTCCTATGGGGGAATCTCTGGGATTCGAACCCGCGAATCCAGTGGGGACTGCGACCCGAGCGCAGCGACTTAGACCGCTCAGCCATCCTGACAGCTCTTTCCTTCCAAGGTTCAATGGGGGACTTTGACACCTGGTAGCCCGCCATTTATTTCAATTGGGCATTTCGACCATTAATTCCTATGGGGGAATCTCTGGGATTCGAACCCGCGCCTCCAGTGGGGACTGCGACCCGAGCGCAGCGACTTAGACCGCTCGGCCATCCTGACAGCTCTTTCCTTCCCAGGTTCATTGGGGGACTTTGACACCTGGTAGCCCGCCATTTATTTCAATTGGGCATTTCGACCATTCATTCCTATGGGGGAATCTCTGGGATTCGAACCCGCGCCTCCAGTGGGGACTGCGACCCGAGCGCAGCGACTTAGACCGCTCGGCCATCCTGACAGCTCTTTCCTTCCCAGGTTCATTGGGGGACTTTGACACCTGGTAGCCCGCCATTCATTTCAATTGGGCATTTCGACCATTCATTCCTATGGGGGAATCTCTGGGATTCGAACCCGCGCCTCCAGTGGGGACTGCGACCCGAGCGCAGCGACTTAGACCGCTCAGCCATCCTGACAGCTCTTTCCTTCCAAGGTTCAATGGGTGACTTTGACACCTGGTAGCCCGCCATTCATTTCAATTGGGCATTTCGACCATTCATTCCTATGGGGGAATCTGTGGGATTCGAACCCGCGCCTCCAGTGGGGACTGCGACCCGAGCGCAGCGACTTAGACCGCTCGGCCATCCTGACAGCTCTTTCCTTCCCAGGTTCATTGGGGGACTTTGACACCTGGTAGCCCGCCATTCATTTCAATTGGGCATTTCGACCATTCATTCCTATGGGGGAATCTCTGGGATTCGAACCCGCGCCTCCAGTGGGGACTGCGACCCGAGCGCAGCGACTTAGACCGCTCGGCCATCCTGACAGCTCTTTCCTTCCCAGGTTCAATGGTGGACTTTGACACCTGGAATCCCGCCATTCATTTCAATGGGGCATTTCGACCATTCATTCCTATGGGGGAATCTCTGGGATTCGAACCCGCGCCTCCAGTGGGGACTGCGACCCATGCGCAGCGACTTAGACCGCTCAGCCATCCTGACAGCTCTTTCCTTCCCAGGTTCATTGGGGGACTTTGACACCTGGTAGCCCGCCATTCATTTCAATTGGGCATTTTGACCATTCATTCCTATGGGGGAATCTCTGGGATTCGAACCCGCGCCTCCAGTGGGGACTGCGACCCGAGCGCAGCAACTTAGACCGCTCGGCCATCCTGACAGCTCTTTCCTTCCCAGGTTCATTTGGGGACTTTGACACCTGGTAGCCCGCCATTCATTTCAATTGGGCATTTCGACCATTCATTCCTATGGGGGAATCTCTGGGATTCGAACCCGCGCCTCCAGTGGGGACTGCGACCCGAGCGCAGCGACTTAGACCGCTCGGCCATCCTGACAGCTCTTTCCTTCCCAGGTTTATTGGGGGACTTTGACACCTGGTAGCCCGCCATTCATTTCAATTGGGCATTTCGACCATTCATTCCTATGGGGGAATCTCTGGGATTCGAACCCGCGCCTCCAGTGGGGACTGCGACCCGAGCGCAGCGACTTAGACCGCTCGGCCATCCTGACAGCTCTTTCCTTCCCAGGTTCATTGGGGGACTTTGACACCTGGTAGCCCGCCATTTATTTCAATTGGGCATTTCGACCTTTCATTCCTATGGGGGAATCTCTGGGATTCGAACCCGCGCCTCCAGTGGGGACTGCGACCCGAGCGCAGCGACTTAGACCGCTCAGCCATCCTGACAGCTCTTTCCTTCCCAGGTTCATTGGGGGACTTTGACACCTGGTAGCCCGCCATTCATTTCAATGGGGCATTTCGACCATTCATTCCTATGGGGGAATCTCTGGGATTCGAACCCGCGCCTCCAGTGGGGACTGCGACCCGAGCGCAGCGACTTAGACCGCTCGGCCATCCTGACAGCTCTTTCCTTCCCAGGTTCATTGGGGGACTTTGACACCTGGTTGCCCGCCATTTATTTCAATTGGGCATTTCGACCTTTCATTCCTATGGGGGAATCTCTGGGATTCGAACCCGCGCCTCCAGTGGGGACTGCGACCCGAGCGCAGCGACTTAGACCGCTCAGCCATCCTGACAGCTCTTTCCTTCCCAGGTTCATTGGGGGACTTTGACACCTGGTAGCCTGCCATTCATTTCAATTGGGCATTTCGACCATTCATTCCTATGGGGGAATCTCTGGGATTCGAACCCGCGCCTCCAGTGGGGACTGCGACCCGAGCGCAGCGACTTAGACCGCTCGGCCATCCTGACAGCTCTTTCCTTCCCAGGTTCAATGGTGGACTTTGACACCTGGAATCCCGCCATTCATTTCAATGGGGCATTTCGACCATTCATTCCTATGGGGGAATCTCTGGGATTCGAACCCGCGCCTCCAGTGGGGACTGCGACCCATGCGCAGCGACTTAGACCGCTCAGCCATCCTGACAGCTCTTTCCTTCCCAGGTTCATTGGGGGACTTTGACACCTGGTAGCCCGCCATTCATTTCAATTGGGCATTTTGACCATTCATTCCTATGGGGGAATCTCTGGGATTCGAACCCGCGCCTCCAGTGGGGACTGCGACCCGAGCGCAGCGACTTAGACCGCTCAGCCATCCTGACAGCTCTTTCCTTCCCAGGTTCATTGGGGGACTTTGACACCTGGTAGCCCGCCATTCATTTCAATGGGGCATTTCGACCATTCATTCCTATGGGGGAATCTCTGGGATTCGAACCCGCGCCTCCAGTGGGGACTGCGACCCGAGCGCAGCGACTTAGACCGCTCAGCCATCCTGACAGCTCTTTCCTTCCAAGGTTCAATGGGGGACTTTGACACCTGGTAGCCCGCCATTCATTTCAATTGGGCATTTCGACCATTCATTCCTATGGGGGAATCTCTGGGATTCGAACCCGCGCCTCCAGTGGGGACTGCGACCCGAGCGCAGCGACTTAGACCGCTCGGCCATCCTGACAGCTCTTTCCTTCCCAGGTTCATTGGGGGACTTTGACACCTGGTAGCCCGCCATTCATTTCAATTGGGCATTTCGACCATTCATTCTTATGGGGGAATCTCTGGGATTCGAACCCGCGCCTCCAGTGGGGACTGCGACCCGAGCGCAGCGACTTAGACCGCTCGGCCATCCTGACAGCTCTTTCCTTCCAAGGTTCAATGGGGGATTTTGACACCTGGTAGCCCACCATTCATTTCAATTGGGCATTTCGACCATTCATTCCTATGGGGGAATCTCTGGGATTCGAACCCGCGCCTCCAGTGGGGACTGCGACCCGAGCGCAGCGACTTAGACCGCTCGGCCATCCTGACAGCTCTTTCCTTCCCAGGTTCATTGGGGGACTTTGACACCTGGTAGCCCGCCATTCATTTCAATTGGGCATTTCGACCATTCATTCCTATGGGGGAATCTCTGGGATTCGAACCCGCGCCTCCAGTGGGGACTGCGACCCGAGCGCAGCGACTTAGACCGCTCGGCCATCCTGACAGCTCTTTCCTTCCCAGGTTCAATGGTGGACTTTGACACCTGGAATCCCGCCATTCATTTCAATGGGGCATTTCGACCATTCATTCCTATGGGGGAATCTCTGGGATTCGAACCCGCGCCTCCAGTGGGGACTGCGACCCGAGCGCAGCGACTTAGACCGCTCGGCCATCCTGACAGCTCTTTCCTTCCCAGGTTCATTGGGGGACTTTGACACCTGGTTGCCCGCCATTTATTTCAATTGGGCATTTCGACCTTTCATTCCTATGGGGGAATCTCTGGGATTCGAACCCGCGCCTCCAGTGGGGACTGCGACCCAAGCGCAGCGACTTAGACCGCTCAGCCATCCTGACAGCTCTTTCCTTCCCAGGTTCATTGGGGGACTTTGACACCTGGTAGCCTGCCATTCATTTCAATTGGGCATTTCGACCATTCATTCCTATGGGGGAATCTCTGGGATTCGAACCCGCGCCTCCAGTGGGGACTGCGACCCGAGCGCAGCGACTTAGACCGCTCGGCCATCCTGACAGCTCTTTCCTTCCCAGGTTCAATGGTGGACTTTGACACCTGGAATCCCGCCATTCATTTCAATGGGGCATTTCGACCATTCATTCCTATGGGGGAATCTCTGGGATTCGAACCCGCGCCTCCAGTGGGGACTGCGACCCATGCGCAGCGACTTAGACCGCTCAGCCATCCTGACAGCTCTTTCCTTCCCAGGTTCATTGGGGGACTTTGACACCTGGTAGCCCGCCATTCATTTCAATTGGGCATTTTGACCATTCATTCCTATGGGGGAATCTCTGGGATTCGAACCCGCGCCTCCAGTGGGGACTGCGACCCGAGCGCAGCGACTTAGACCGCTCAGCCATCCTGACAGCTCTTTCCTTCCCAGGTTCATTGGGGGACTTTGACACCTGGTAGCCCGCCATTCATTTCAATGGGGCATTTCGACCATTCATTCCTATGGGGGAATCTCTGGGATTCGAACCCGCGCCTCCAGTGGGGACTGCGACCCGAGCGCAGCGACTTAGACCGCTCGGCCATCCTGACAGCTCTTTCCTTCCCAGGTTTATTGGGGGACTTTGACACCTGGTAGCCCGCCATTCATTTCAATTGGGCATTTCGACCATTCATTCCTATGGGGGAATCTCTGGGATTCGAACCCGCGCCTCCAGTGGGGACTGCGACCCGAGCGCAGCCATTTCGACCATTCATTCCTATGGGGGAATCTCTGGGATTCGAACCCGCGCCTCCAGTGGGGACTGCGACCCGAGCGCAGCGACTTAGACCGCTCGGCCATCCTGACAGCTCTTTCCTTCCCAGGTTCATTGGGGGACTTTGACACCTGGTAGCCCGCCATTTATTTCAATTGGGCATTTCGACCTTTCATTCCTATGGGGGAATCTCTGGGATTCGAACCCGCGCCTCCAGTGGGGACTGCAACCCGAGCGCAGCGACTTAGACCGCTCAGCCATCCTGACAGCTCTTTCCTTCCCAGGTTCATTGGGGGACTTTGACACCTGGTAGCCCGCCATTCATTTCAATTGGGCATTTCGACCATTCATTCCTATGGGGGAATCTCTGGGATTCGAACCCGCGCCTCCAGTGGGGACTGCGACCCGAGCGCAGCGACTTAGACCGCTCAGCCATCCTGACAGCTCTTTCCTTCCCAGGTTCATTGGGGGACTTTGACACTTGGTAGCCCGCCATTCATTTCAATTGGGCATTTCGACCATTCATTCCTATGGGGGAATCTCTGGGATTCGAACCCGCGAATCCAGTGGGGACTGCGACCCGAGCGCAGCGACTTAGACCGCTCAGCCATCCTGACAGCTCTTTCCTTCCAAGGTTCAATGGGGGACTTTGACACCTGGTAGCCCGCCATTTATTTCAATTGGGCATTTCGACCATTAATTCCTATGGGGGAATCTCTGGGATTCGAACCCGCGCCTCCAGTGGGGACTGCGACCCGAGCGCAGCGACTTAGACCGCTCGGCCATCCTGACAGCTCTTTCCTTCCCAGGTTCATTGGGGGACTTTGACACCTGGTAGCCCGCCATTTATTTCAATTGGGCATTTCGACCATTCATTCCTATGGGGGAATCTCTGGGATTCGAACCCGCGCCTCCAGTGGGGACTGCGACCCGAGCGCAGCGACTTAGACCGCTCGGCCATCCTGACAGCTCTTTCCTTCCCAGGTTCATTGGGGGACTTTGACACCTGGTAGCCCGCCATTCATTTCAATTGGGCATTTCGACCATTCATTCCTATGGGGGAATCTCTGGGATTCGAACCCGCGCCTCCAGTGGGGACTGCGACCCGAGCGCAGCGACTTAGACCGCTCAGCCATCCTGACAGCTCTTTCCTTCCAAGGTTCAATGGGTGACTTTGACACCTGGTAGCCCGCCATTCATTTCAATTGGGCATTTCGACCATTCATTCCTATGGGGGAATCTGTGGGATTCGAACCCGCGCCTCCAGTGGGGACTGCGACCCGAGCGCAGCGACTTAGACCGCTCGGCCATCCTGACAGCTCTTTCCTTCCCAGGTTCATTGGGGGACTTTGACACCTGGTAGCCCGCCATTCATTTCAATTGGGCATTTCGACCATTCATTCCTATGGGGGAATCTCTGGGATTCGAACCCGCGCCTCCAGTGGGGACTGCGACCCGAGCGCAGCGACTTAGACCGCTCGGCCATCCTGACAGCTCTTTCCTTCCCAGGTTCAATGGTGGACTTTGACACCTGGAATCCCGCCATTCATTTCAATGGGGCATTTCGACCATTCATTCCTATGGGGGAATCTCTGGGATTCGAACCCGCGCCTCCAGTGGGGACTGCGACCCATGCGCAGCGACTTAGACCGCTCAGCCATCCTGACAGCTCTTTCCTTCCCAGGTTCATTGGGGGACTTTGACACCTGGTAGCCCGCCATTCATTTCAATTGGGCATTTTGACCATTCATTCCTATGGGGGAATCTCTGGGATTCGAACCCGCGCCTCCAGTGGGGACTGCGACCCGAGCGCAGCGACTTAGACCGCTCGGCCATCCTGACAGCTCTTTCCTTCCCAGGTTCATTTGGGGACTTTGACACCTGGTAGCCCGCCATTCATTTCAATTGGGCATTTCGACCATTCATTCCTATGGGGGAATCTCTGGGATTCGAACCCGCGCCTCCAGTGGGGACTGCGACCCGAGCGCAGCGACTTAGACCGCTCGGCCATCCTGACAGCTCTTTCCTTCCCAGGTTTATTGGGGGACTTTGACACCTGGTAGCCCGCCATTCATTTCAATTGGGCATTTCGACCATTCATTCCTATGGGGGAATCTCTGGGATTCGAACCCGCGCCTCCAGTGGGGACTGCGACCCGAGCGCAGCGACTTAGACCGCTCGGCCATCCTGACAGCTCTTTCCTTCCCAGGTTCATTGGGGGACTTTGACACCTGGTAGCCCGCCATTTATTTCAATTGGGCATTTCGACCTTTCATTCCTATGGGGGAATCTCTGGGATTCGAACCCGCGCCTCCAGTGGGGTTAGGGTTAGGGTTAGGGTTAGGGTTAGGGTTAGGGTTAGGGTTAGGGTTAGGGTTAGGGTTAGGGTTAGGGTTAGGGTTAGGGTTAGGGTTAGGGTTAGGGTTAGGGTTAGGGTTAGGGTTAGGGTTAGGGTTAGGGTTAGGGTTAGGGTTAGGGTTAGGGTTAGGGTTAGGGTTAGGGTTAGGGTTAGGGTTAGGGTTAGGGTTAGGGTTAGGGTTAGGGTTAGGGTTAGGGTTAGGGTTAGGGTTAGGGTTAGGGTTAGGGTTAGGGTTAGGGTTAGGGTTAGGGTTAGGGTTAGGGTTAGGGTTAGGGTTAGGGTTAGGGTTAGGGTTAGGGTTAGGGTTAGGGTTAGGGTTAGGGTTAGGGTTAGGGTTAGGGTTAGGGTTAGGGTTAGGGTTAGGGTTAGGGTTAGGGTTAGGGTTAGGGTTAGGGTTAGGGTTAGGGTTAGGGTTAGGGTTAGGGTTAGGGTTAGGGTTAGGGTTAGGGTTAGGGTTAGGGTTAGGGTTAGGGTTAGGGTTAGGGTTAGGGTTAGGGTTAGGGTTAGGGTTAGGGTTAGGGTTAGGGTTAGGGTTAGGGTTAGGGTTAGGGTTAGGGTTAGGGTTAGGGTTAGGGTTAGGGTTAGGGTTAGGGTTAGGGTTAGGGTTAGGGTTAGGGTTAGGGTTAGGGTTAGGGTTAGGGTTAGGGTTAGGGTTAGGGTTAGGGTTAGGGTTAGGGTTAGGGTTAGGGTTAGGGTTAGGGTTAGGGTTAGGGTTAGGGTTAGGGTTAGGGTTAGGGTTAGGGTTAGGGTTAGGGTTAGGGTTAGGGTTAGGGTTAGGGTTAGGGTTAGGGTTAGGGTTAGGGTTAGGGTTAGGGTTAGGGTTAGGGTTAGGGTTAGGGTTAGGGTTAGGGTTAGGGTTAGGGTTAGGGTTAGGGTTAGGGTTAGGGTTAGGGTTAGGGTTAGGGTTAGGGTTAGGGTTAGGGTTAGGGTTAGGGTTAGGGTTAGGGTTAGGGTTAGGGTTAGGGTTAGGGTTAGGGTTAGGGTTAGGGTTAGGGTTAG